>NC_142068.1:98410000-98560937 GCF_059756535.1 Pantherophis guttatus | reverse complement strand
TCATGGTGCTTACTGCTGTGAGAGAAATTCCATGAGAAGAAGGAATGGTCTTGGCAAGGATCCTTTTTGCACATTTATTTATTTAATTTGTTTGTTGCCCATCTCACAGCAACCTGACTCTGAGAGAGAAGGCTCTTTTCCTGGGCCCCGCCAGCCAGAATTCCTTGACTGATGGGATCCGCAACAAGCCTCCTTTGCTGGCATGGGTGGCGTGAGCCTGTCCCATTGGGGTGAGATGATTCCTCATGTAACCTGGACCCATGCCATGAGGTCTTTATAGGTAATAAACAACCCTTTGAATTGCATCTGGAAGCAAATGAGCAATGAGTTCTAAACAAAGAGCCAAAAAGCAGGCACAATGAAAGCACCTACTGGGCTTTTTAAAAAGGAACATTTAAAAAAGCTATTCATTTTAGATCTTGTCATCTTCAGATGGAGTGAAAATTTTTCCCCAAACCAGTCCTTGGAATGCCACAGAACTGTACCGTTGATTTTCCAAAGCCACAGGCCCAAGAAACAGTTAAACTAGAAGCTACCATTCACATATTACCCTTCTAAATTTAGGAGTTTTGTTCCCAAGATGGAAGTGGGAAAGAATTGCTCCTACAAAAGAATAATATGTTTGGACATATTTGTTTTTTGCACTTAGGAGCCAAGAGGGAGCTCCTTGCCTGGAACCAAGATATCGCACTAATCATTATCAGAAGACAGGTGCACATGTATCCATATTTAAATAGTTGCTTTATTACAGTGGTTCGCAACCTGGGGATCGCGACCCCTTTGGGGTCAAATGGCCATTTCACAAGGGTCACCAAAGCCCTCTCTCCCCCCCCCCACGCCTTCACTCACCCTCACCCTCACCCTCTGCCTCTGTTGGATTGCCGTTCGCCGTTCGCTTACCCCGCCCACTCCCAATCTATTGCTGCTTCCTGAGTCCCAGCTGATGGCTAGAGGGAAACAAAACATTTAAATTCTTGCTGCGGGGCTTCAAAGGGCCGCCCTACATCTGATCAGTGTTAAAAGAAAACAAATGAGAAGACCGGTGCCTGCAAAAATAGAAAAAAACAGCCCCTTTCAGCTTCAGCATACGTTAATTACCGTAAGTAGATTTGATCAGCCTCCAGACTCTCAGCTGATTTGCTCTCAGCTGTTTTGCGGAGGGCTCTGTTGCTAGCTGCAAAGAGAGGAGCAGATTTCTTTTCCCCTAGCTATGCTGAAAAAACGAAACTGAAAGTAAAGCAGGGTCTTTGTTGCAACTGACAAAATGCGGCAGAGAGATATTTCTTTTTCTTTTTCTTTTTCCTCACCAAAAAAGATAGATGCAAAACTGCAAACAATGGGAAATTTAGGGCAAAAGAGGAGGTTCAAGATTTTAAAACACAAAAGAAAAAAAGCTCTATTTAACTAGGGAATTGTAATAATTGAGATACTATTAATTGTATATTGTGTTGAAAGCAGAAATGGTTAAGTTGTGGTTTGGAGGAATATATGGGGGAAATTATTTGGTTTATTATTATTGGTAAATATAATTAACTGATTTGTAAGAAATGGGATTGCATGGAAATAATTGGAATATTCATGTTCATATTGATTGATATACAAAAAAGATAGTTTTATAACTAATTGATTTATATTAAAATGTTGAATTTGTATTAAACAACTGTATTACATAATTACATAATTAACCAATGTGAGGATGGATATAAAAATAGATGACAATGGGAAGGGGTATAATATAGAATAAAGGGGAAAATTTGAATTTGATTAAGATTAGAGATGAGGATGAAGGGTAATATTGGTTTTTTAAAAAAATAGATGAGGAATAAATATGGCAAAAAGAAAATATAGAAATTGTAAATTTAATTGAAATGACTAAACACTGGTTAAATTTGTGAACCGGCCAAATACTCTGTTCAAAGAAAATACATTGTATGTTTGTATGTGTGTTTCTAATTATTGTTATTTATTAATATTTGTTCTCTTTTATTCTTTAAAGTTTAACAATTCATTCTTTATTTTAATATCTTTATATTTGTTTGGGGTTGGTTTTCTTCCCTTTCATCTTTTTTATTGTACAGCAATCTTTCTCCTCAAACCTACCACCTCTCTCTTTTATTTCCTTCTTACTTTCTCTTCCCCCTCTCTTCTTCTCCTTCCTACTTCCTCTTCCTTTTTTCTTCTCCTCCTCTCTTCCTCCCTCTCTTACCCTCCCTCCTACTCTAATTTCCCTTCCCTTCCTTCATCCCTCTCTATTGCTGTATCCTTTTATGCATATGGACTACTCAGAGGGCTGAAAAAGTTATTTTTGACTGGTCCTCGCACTTTTGAACAGTCCTCGAATTTACGACTGTCCTCACATTTTACGTTTTTGTCCTATCTTGTCACCATGGTGAAGAGAAGCAGTTGTGAAATGAGTGACACGGTTGTTAAGAATGCTACAATGGGCATGATGACCAGTCATAAGTGCGAAGACCGGTCAAAAATGCGAGGACCTGTCATAAATCACTTTTTTCAGCCCTCTGGGTAGTCCTTTTGTGCACATGGACTACTCAGAGGGCTGAAAAAGTTATTTTTGACTGGTCCTCACACTTTTGACCAGTCCTCGAATTTACGACTGTCCTCACATTTTACGTTTTTTGCCCTATCTTATCACCATGGTGAAGAGAAGCAGTTGTAAAATGACTGACATAGTTGTTAAGAATGCTGCACGGGCATAAATGTGAGGATGGTCATAAGTGTGAGGACCAGTCAAAAGTGCGAGGATCTGTCAGAAATGACTTTTTTCAGCCCTCTGAGTAGTCCCTATACACATAGCCATGGCCACCCGGTCACATGACCAGCTAGGCACACCTACCCAGTCACATGACCTCCAAGCCACACCCACAAAATAAGCCATGCCCACAGAACCGATAGTAAAAAATTTTAGAACCCACCCCTGGTTGGGGGTCACCACAACATGAGGAACTGTATTAATGGGTCACGGCATTAGGAAGGTTGAGAACCACTGCTTTATTATATCTTGACACGAAGCTGGAAAGAAAGCATACCAATCTAAATCTTTCTACCCCTGTTAATTGCGTCCTTAATAGGTTTGTGCTGCATTGATGTCCATAAAGAATAACATTTCAAGGACCATGATTGATAGATTCGTCACTAGAAATTCCAGCCGTGCCCAGTGTCATCTACCACAAGGAAGGCCACTCCAATTGGTATGGACAATTCTCTGGTTATTCCATGCACTCAGAACTTTTTGATTGTTTTTCTTTCCCATTTTTCCCCAAATGATTGAATTTTTTAAAATGTCAATTACGATTTTACAGGCTAGCTGTCAGCTAACAGCCAAAAATTAGATATTTTGGGATGTTTAGGCTGCCGTGTAATGATCATCCAGATTTGTGGATTGAAATGCAGCTGCTGATTAGTATCATAAATCAATACATCCAGTACAGGTACTATATATGAAATCTTCAGAGAAGGAGTTTATGGGTCAATCCCAGACACTTTTCCTGAACTAATCAATATACATTTCATATTCAATGCTAAGAAATACATTACAAAATTAAACACAGGAGAAGTTTCATCCAGCATATTATAGTGGAGTCAATTATGAACTCTTTAATTTGTAGCAGGCCTAAAATGCCACATTGGATTGTTAACATGTGATTATCATTCATTTTAACAAATTCTTCAAGATTATTTTATGTATTTATGAGATTTTTTAAAATCCCACCTTTCTTATTTTGTAAGTACCTCAAGATAGCAAACATAATACAGTACTCCTTCCTCTTCCTACTTTCCCCACAACAGTCCTGTGAGGTGGGTTGGGCTAAGAGAGAGGGCCAAAGACTGAGCCAAAGTCACCCAGGCAGTTTTCATGCCTAAGGCGGGACTAGAACTCACTGTCTCCTGGTTTCTAGGGCAGCACCTTAACCACAGCACTAATCTTGCTCTCTGTTTCTTAATCAAGTTTCTGATTCGTGCTGTTTCCTGAATGAAAATCAATCAAGGGAAGATCATCTCATAGACAGAACCCATAGAACCAAGGAAGAAATATCACATTGTTTTCTATCTTTATAAATGCTTTATTCATTTTGCCAAATGACAAAACAATGGAACAAAGTTGGGACAGAGCAGACCGGAAGAATTAAGTATCACAGGGTTTGTATTTATGCTTTGGAGTGCAAATAAAAAGACTGACTCTTTCTTTCTCTCTCTCCCTCACTATTTTAGTGCTTTGTTTTCTTCAAACTCCAATATGGATCAATACCACAGCAAAGATGCATTAGATTGTGGTTGTCCTTAGGGCAAAGTTGAGAAATTTTTGCATGTTCAGCTCCTTAATATAGACATGTAAATGAACAGATTAATGAAAGGAAAGGGGATTTCTATAATTCTTCTGTTTCACCTGCTGGTGGTACATTCACCTCAATGTTGTATTCAGTTGGTTCTCCTGACCCCAGCCAGGGTACTGGGGTCCTGTTAAAGGAGGGTCGATTGGAGACTTCTTGATTATATACAATAAGAGGCTCAGGTACCAAAGGGCCAACGTCAAATTCAGGCATTTGGAAGGTCATCAGTTTGATTGCCTTCTCATATCCCCCATACGGCATTGCAGTTCTAGGGAAAAGTAGAATCAACCATCAGGGTTTATAGATGTTATATAGTCTTTTCCCACCAACTCAGTAGATCAACAGATTTTAGCTACACGTGTTCCTTTGACAAACCCAATCACTCCAGTCCTGTATTAATAACTATTTCTAGTTCTATTTCTAAGCAACCAGGTCCATTTTTCTCTCACAAAAAAGAGTGCATTTCAGAAAATTAAATAAATAAATGGAGAGACAAAATCCTCCGTCATAAATGTAGCATGGAAATGTGTAGAAATATACTAAGATAATAATTACGTATATATAACATACATCATTTACATTATAGATTATATAAGGCACATTCAATTCTAAGAAAATTATTTAAAAGGAAGATGTAGCTGATTCAAAATCATTATCAGCTATTCAGTGATGCTGGTTCAATGTAAAAACAGTTCTTCAATACAAACAAGCATCAATTCGTAGCTTGGCAATTTTAGTTTTGAATATCAGTAATGTTTTCAATCTACCACATTGTGTAGAATCATGCTGGTGCCCATTTTTTAAAAAAGTTTTTTTTATTACATATGTAGTTAATAAATAAAAACATTATCAAGGCCGCACTAGAGTATGACCTTTAAATTATATTGTTTGATTGCACACTAGCCAAATGTTTATACTTGATTTGGCATTTTTATCCATCTATTAAGTCTTTTCCAAAGACATGGGATAGGTAGATGTTCTAATATTATTATGGTTCCTCATACAGCCAGATCTTTAGATTGGATTGGCATTTCTGTCCACCTATCAAGCCCTTCTCCAGAAGCTGGGATAGGGAGATATTGTTGGTTGATGATGTTAAAGGTACTGGTGCTGGATGTAAGCTATCCAAATAGAACTGCCTTTTGCAGTTGACTGAGTGGCATTCTTGATGCACTCTGACTTGGTTGTTTTCTTGCAGATGTTTTATTACCAAACTAGGTAACATCATCAGTACTAGAAGGGAGTGAATATACATTACACTGCCCTGGTGGTGTAGTGGTTACAATGCAGTATTGCAGCAAACTCTGTCCATAGCCTGGAGTTCGATTCTGATGGGGCTCAAGATTGACTCAGCCCTCTGAGGTTGGTAAAAGGAGGACCCAAATTGTTAGAGGCAATATGCTGACATTGTAAACTGCTCAGAGAATGCGCTATTGCTTTTATTTTGTATACTAGTGGCTTCTGTCAGTGTTGGTGGAAGTTGTCTTGGCTGTTGTCTATTGTTGGCTTATTTGTCTGAGTTTGTAGTTTTTTTTACTTTATTTCATTTCATTTTATAAAATTTGATGTTAGTGTTGATCTATTATTTTATAAAATTTGGTGTTGATCTCTACTCATCTGGGCGTTGATTGCTGGTGAGGAGATGTTTTAGCCCTTTTTGGCTTTTTGATTATTTCTTTTGAATGGTATGTAGATGTTGTTTATCTCTGTGTGTCTATTGATGGTTGATATGTCTAAGCTAAGTTTCAAAGAATTGGAACTGTCAATGCTGATGGTTCAAATGGTGCTCCAGATGTTTTAGGATTGCATCCAAGGGGCCTATTACTATTTGTAATACCTTTGCTTTCTTTTGTCACAGTCAGGTCTTTTATTTTGTGATTTTTTTTTCTAATTCTTTCTCTTCTATTCTGCTATCTCTAGGAATGGCAACTTCCACTATTCCAACTATCTTGCCCTTATTGACAATTGTTAGATCTAGGATGTGGCAAATGCTTTTTAATTTGAATTCTGAAGTCCCAGAGCACTTAACTTCTTCATTTTCTATTACTTTGTATATTTTATGGTCCCACAAGTTCTTGCTTGCAGGCTATTATTTCTTGCAGCTATTCTAATGCACCATTATTGCTAGTGATTGTTCGTTGCAGTCAGCCAGATATCCATACTGGATCTGGTATTTTTGTCCACCTATCAAGTCCTTCCCAAGGATCTGGGCTAGGCTGATGTGGATGTTTGATGGTGTTACAGATATCATCACAGGATGTAAGCTGTCCCCATAAAGCCACCTTTTGCAATTGACTGATGGTGAATCCATCAATGCCAATGATGTTCAAGTGATGCTCCAGTTGTTTTGGGATTGTACCCAAGGCACCTATTACTATTGGTACTACCTTTGCTTTCTTTTGCCACAGCCATTCTATTTTTGTTTGCAGGTCTTTGTATTTTGTTATCTTCTCCAGTTCTTTCTCTTCTATTCTGTTGTCATTAGCCACTATACAGACTTTTTTGTCTTCCTTATCAACAATTATTAAATCTGGGGTGTTATGTGATAGGTGCCTTTTGATTATTATTACTGAAGTAAAGAATATACATAAAAAAACTAAGCAAGATTGCTTCCATATTAATAACTCACTCTTTACAAGAGTTTAGGGAAGACAACTGACAACATTCCAGTATATGTTATCTTAATGCCTTTTTTCCTAGACCACTAAAACTGTGGTCTCCTCTCCATTTAAAATATAATTGTAGGATTTTCTTATCAACATAATGTGACCAAACAGAATAGTTTCAGGACTACTGTATCTTTAATGAAAACTGACCTCATTGCAGCTTCTCCCTCTGATTATTTCCTAACTGATTCAGAATAGCTTTGGTGACGATTGGCACACAAGTACATCTTAATTAGAAACTAAATTAGAGGAAGCCAGGCATTAAAGCTCTCAATGTAAAACAAGATTTCAACAGTTATGAGGCAATGTATTTTTCATGTTTCACTATGCTGAATTAGAAAAATAATAATTTATCACTTTTATAGGATGCCTGATTCCTGACATTTGAAATAACAAGGCAAATTCTGATTAAATTTTAAGGCACCTTCTTTGATGGGAGTTAATTTGGGTCAAATAGGATCTTGTTCAGGGAAATTGGGCTTAGTAACCTTGTATCAAGTGCAATGAATTTTATTTTCTGATCTGAAGAAAAGCAGTTCTTTATAATGAGGATTTTATGTAAGCAGTCCAGATTTTTCTATGTTGTTCTATCCCTAGTATCCAAAACATACTTTATGTCACATATTCTCACATATACATTTCCCCAGATTCACATGTTTTCCAAGTATACTCCATTGTTCTTCCGGTTGATTCTTTATATCTTTTCTATATATTTCTTCTCAAAGTATAGGATCTGCAGAGGATTTACAATCTTGTAGGTCAGATCTATTATATGTAGTTATTCTAACTATTATACTTAGTTCTATTAGTTCTAATAGTTCTATTAGTTCTAATAGATCTATTATACTTAGTTAGTTATTGTAATAACTCTAGTAATTAACAGCCACTGTCCACTTCCAGAGAGAATGAGTACGAAAGGCTAAAAGTTTTGTTCTTCCGGGCCAATTGTTAACTCCATGTGCTAGAACAGGGATGTCAAACTGCCGGCCTATGGGCCGGTTGCATCACATGCAGGCCATGCCCACCCCAGCTCCGTGAATGGGGAAAATGTCGTGAAACATCACGTGATGGCAACGTGACGCAGTAAGTTTGACACCCATGTGCTAGAAGATGAGGTCTATCTCTTGTGTGCTAAGAATTTGAAATTCATTCCATGTTGAATTCTTTCTCTCCCACAAGAAGATGTGGGAACAGAGCTATATAGGGACAAAGGGGGTGTTCTAGGAAGGAATGAGGGAAAGCTGGCATGTATTTTCAGATTGGTGGGAAGCTTAAGAACAGGCCATATGATTGATCTGTGCTATTCCAGGGAATGGTCCAAGGGTAAAGCTGGCATCCAGCTTCTTAGTCATTGTGTGGAAGTGAGAAAACTGATAGAAAACCAGACATGAGTTGCAGTAGCAGTGATAGGATCCTTTCTAATAATGCAGAGCTCTTGTAGAAGTCTTTGTTGTGTTTCACTAACCTAATTTAACTCTTAAGAAAATCCAAGCAGCATTAATTCCCCAAAGAAAATGGGAATAGTGTTGTAGTCTCAGGTATGGGCTGTTCATTACCCTCAAGTGTAATCCTGAAGCTGCTTGTTTATCACCTCACTCTAACTGGATTGCCATTTGGTTCTGATGCTAAAGCAAAGCATTAACAGTATAGGAACACTCACTGCGGCCAACTCACTGTGGGACAATTCAACAAATACAAAAGTTAAATTAATTTCAATGAAACTGTGGCCAATAATAATAAAATAAAGAAAATAAATTCAGAAATACAAGAGTTGTAATAATTTTGAGGAAAATGTGGCCACCAACAGTAAAATTAACTGAATGAAACAATACAGCATGGATACAGCCGCCCTGGGTCTTCGGAGAGGGGTGGCATATAAATTGAATAAATAATAAATAATAATAATAATTGTCCTGTGGAGAGTTGGCCGTGAAGAGTTGGCTGCAGTGAGTTGGCTATGGTGTGTTGTCCTAGACCCATGATGGCGAACCTATGGCATGCGTGTGGGCACGTGAGCTGTTGCCCCAGTTCAGCTCTGTCGCGCATGCGCACATGCCTCCCACCAGCCAGCTGGTCTTCAGGTCTCTGCTGCGCATGTGCAGGGGTGGGGCATGTGCAGAGGCATGCGCACATGCGCACATGCACAGGGGCTGGGGCACATGTGGGAGGTGGGGTGCATGTGGGGGGCGGACACATGTGGGGCGTGTGCGCATGCACAGGGCCCACGCACGCTTTGCATTTGGGGGGTTCGGGCATGCACATTTTCCCTTACCTATTGAAAGATTTATAATGACAGAGGTCAGCTTTGGTGCCATTAGACAAGGGATCAATGCTGAATTCACTTTTCTCTTGTGGGGTAATGCCTAGGGCTCTTTCCCATGGAGAAATGTAGGTCTTAAAAAGGGAAACTTTTCCTTTCCCACTCCCACTTTTACTTTCACCTATAATATAAAGGAAAAGAAGAAAACTTAAGTCAAGAGAAAACATATAAAGCAACATCCTGAACTGAGGGATGAATACAGATAGTCCTCATTTTATGACCACAATTGAACCCAAAATTTCCATTGCTAAATAAGGCAGTTGTTAAATGAGTTGCACACCATTTTACAACCTTCTTTTGCCACAGTTGTTAAATGAACTACTGCAGCTGTTAAGTGAATCATGTCGTTGTTAAGCAAATCTGGCTTCTCCCGTTGACTTTGTCAGAAGCCAACTGGAAAGGTTACAAATGGTAATCACATGAACCTGGGATAGTGCAACTGTCATAAATACATGTCAATTAGTAAGTGCCTGAATTTTGATTACGTTACTGTGGGGATGCTGCAACTGTTGTAAGTATGAAAAACAGTCATAAAGTCACATTTTTCAGTGCACTGTAACTTCAAATTGTCTAAAATGAATAGTTTTTCATTGAGGATTACCTGTACTATGCAGAATCAAGTGAATGATGGCAGTAAAAGTTCTTTCAAGCATATACTTAACCAAAGCAACTAACGTCTGTGCTCAGAATATGCTGTTCAACAAATTATCCATTTTTATGAACTATATCTTTTCCTCCCTCCTATTGTGGCCCGTCAGCGGCCTGTGCAGCTAGTAGCTGATTCCAACAGCGAGGAGGCTGGTGTGGTGCTGCGCCAGCAGCCTGTGCAGCTGGCACTCGAGTCAGACAATGAGGAGGCTGGAGTGGTGCCAGAGGTGGGGATTGAATCAGGGCCTTCAGAACCTCCAGAAGCTCCTATAAGTGAAGAGGACGAAGAGGAGGAGCCTCTTCTCGATGCATGAGGGCGCAGAGGTGCCAAAAGGCAGGAGTGGCTCCTCAGGAGGAGGTCTCCTCGAGAGTAAGGCTTGGGGCTAATTGGCCACTCCTCTAGCCTATTTAAGGAAGGACGATGACTGAGGCAATTTGCAGGAGACAATTTGTTCACATTCCTTCATGTTTGGATTTTGTTTCTCTTATCAGTTTCCTGCAAATTGCTTTTGGGCATTCTGCCAACCACAGTAAGATTACAGTTATTATTGTTTGGATTTCTTGTCGGCTGTTAATGAATTTAAATTAACAGCCTTTGTTCGGAATAAACTGATTTAAATTAGTAAACTAAGGTTTGTACGGACTTTGTGTGTGCTGCGTTCTTTGGGTCCATAGCTGGGGCAGAACACCTCCCCATATCACTCTTCTCTTCTGTGATAAGCATAAGTAGTCCAAAATTTATGTTGTTAAGGAAGATATTTGTTAAGTGAGTTTTGCTCCATTTTACGACCTTTCTTGCCACAAGTTGTGGCAAATTGTTAAATTAATAACCCGGTTGTTAATTGAATCTTGTTTCCCCATTGACTTTGCTTGTCACAAAAGGAGATCGCATGTCTCCAGGACACTGCCACTGTCATAAATGTGAGTCAGTTGTCAAGCATCTGAATTTTGATTATGTGACCATGGAGATGCTGCAAAATACGTAAGTGTGAAAACAGTAATAAGTCACTTTTTCAGTGTCGTTAAAACTTTGAACAGTCATTAAATGAATTGTTGTAAGTCAAAGACTCCTTGTATTATACAAAATACAGACAAGGAGCAAGAAATACTAAGAGAAAGAAATTAAGGGTGTGAGAAAAAAAGGAAATCTAACTAAATCTAGTTTATACCAACAAAAGTTACTATGCCTCCCTACATTTCTTTATCCTTGCAACCCATCCTTGATTCGCCACCTCCAAATACTAACATTTTTCAATTTTCTTATGCCTTTTGGAAGTTCCTAGCCACCCCTACCCTGTGGAACATTCTGCCCCCAGAAATGAGACAGGCCCCCCGCTCACCTGGCCTTTTGGAAAAGTGTGAAAACATGGCTCTGTACTGCACGGGGCTCACAGAGGAGCATGGAGATGTGAGATTAGTGCCTTGAAAACCCCTCCCCTTCCTTTTAATTAACTTTTAACATTGATTTTTCAACACTTACTCTTTTTAACATTTTTATATACTGTTTTTATGTTTTTATATTTTATTTATATACAGCCCAGAGTTGCTGTGTGAGGGAGATGGATGGTTTCAAAATATGGTGAATAAATAAATTTCATGAGATCAATTCAACCACATTTCCCTTGAATCTCTCCTTCCTCTCACTCTTCCTTCATATATTTGTTCTACAATTTGATCCCTATTTGTTTTCCCTTTATGGCAAAACCACTTCAATGGACTTACTCTCTTTTGTGTTCAAGCCACATTCATCATCCATTCATTATTTACACTTTTTTTTCATTATACCACCTACACTTTCCCCATTCACATTTTTATGGATCTCTAAGCTGCAAAAGTCTCACTCCTTGATAACAAATAGGGCTCTTATATAAAGCTATTTTCATTTCTATCAATAAATGTTCATCCTCCACATTGGACAATGAACTAGCTACCTTTGCGTTAGTATTTGCACATCCTAACAGTTTTTCACTTACTTCTAACTATTTAGTAAATATTCTACAAAGTACACAAATACACCTACTCACTGTAATTTGTTTACTACCTTGTCTTTGATATGTTTTTATAGTTTTGAGATTCTTTTTGATAATATAAAAGTTAATATAATTTGCTACAAAACATTTGGGTTCTCCCCAGTGGTGGGTTTCAAAATTTTTTACTACCGGTTCTGTGGGTGTAGCTTGGTGGGCATGGCATGGCTTGGTGGGTGTGGCAGGGGAAGGATACTGTAAAATCTCCATTCCCACCCCATTCCAGGGGAAGGATACTGCAAAATCCCCATTTCCTTCCAATCAGCTGGGACTCGGGAGGCAGAGAATAGATGGGGGCAGGGGCAGTCAGAATTTTTACTACTGGTTCTCCGAACTACTCAAAATTTCCACTACCAGTTCTTCAGAACTGGTCAGAACCTGCTGAAAACTACCTCTGGTTTATTTTATTTATTTTATTAGTCATATTTCTATGCCGCCCACTCTCTGAGGACTCTGGGTGGCTTACACCAAAGACTAAATAAAGACTAAGTAGCATATTGCCCCCTAACAATTTGGGTTCTCATTTTACCCACTTCGGAAGCATGGAAGGCTGAGTCAACCTTGAGCTGATGAGATTTGATCCGCTGATCTGCTGAACTAGCAGTCAGCTGAAGTAGCTGCAGTACTGCACTCTAACCACTGCGCCACCTCAGCTCCTAGGAAACAAGGGTTCTCCCTTGTTTACATACAGAAATCCATATTCATGCCTGTTCCCAAGCAACATCCCATTAATATCATCACAAACCCAAAAACTGATGTAGCAAAAACTTAATTCATACATGATTTATTCAGGGTTCCATTATTGTGAATGAATGAATGAATGAATGAATGAATGAATGAATGAATGAATGAATGAATAGAATGAATAGAATGAATGAACAAGTGTTTTAGCAATTTTTTAGCTAAGGATAGATCATAGGAAGCAAGGAGAAATAAAAATAATAAGGATGGGACTAATTTAGAGAAAAAAGGAAAAAGGGAAAAGACATATAAACCATGGTTACATAATTATGCTGTAGAATTTCAGAGTGCTTCAGCAAACTCACTAGGCATTGTGGAACATTTCATATTTTTGAGGGAGATGCAGTGATACTTGACAGTTGTTAGGCAACATACAAAGTACTAGCTGAAAATAGTTCACAGTTTTAGAACATGGATGCTATGAAAAAAATGACTGAACTAGTAAAGACACAGTGAATTAAGAAAATTTGGGAACTTCATCATTAAGAAGATAAGGGAAGAGAGGTACATGCAACTTTCAGGAAAAAAAGAAGGGATTAGATTTGTCCCAATTTTTTCTCCAAAAGAATTTAAAATATACAGTACTTTGGTTGAGGAGATATCATTCTATATAATATAACTCCAGGCTTTCAAAAATGTTTTCATATCATGTAGGAATCTCAGTTAAATGTTTCAATCAATAAATCAAATAGCTTTCCCCACACTTTACTGCTGCTTCATTTGAATAGGGTAATGGTTACCAAAGAGCTCCAGAGTTTTTAATTAAACTATATGGATAATAGAACTACCAATTTGTATCCTTTTCATGTATCTATAATTAAGTTTACACTTGTATCTGTCATAAAATACATGCTTGACGAAAAATAAATAAATAGAATAAAAATAAATAAATTGTGGTCAAAAAAGAATTACCGGGTATGTCCTTTTCTTCAAAGCCAGTTCAGACAATGTCAGCAGTGAAATTTTTTCAGATATATTCAGATTTAAGAAAGATCTTGAAAAGAACAGGATTTTCATATTAAGCATTTTTCTTTACTCATCTATTGGATGAAAAGAAATACTTACCTTTTCCACCCCCAGTCTCCTTTCCATTTCCACCTCCATCCACTCCTCCCCCTCTGCCAGCAGATCCCTCGCTGTGGCCAGTGCCAGTTCCTCCAGCTCCACCTTTGCTCCCAGGCTTTGCAGGAGGAGTGGGAGGATATTGCAGTTTGGTGGATCCATATGGTCCTACAGTTACACCACTCATCATTCTCCCACCACTATGAGTGTATCTATAGGAATCAGCTCCATAGTGTCCCCCAACAGATGGGATAAACCTCTGGAAGTGATCCTGGGGAAGAAGATGGAAGGGAAATGTAAGGAAAGAGGAGGAGAAAGTAGAAGAAAGGGGCAAAATTAAATAATTGTTAAAAAATGAATCCCATATTTCTTTTTTATATGCTAATATTACTGAACCTATTGTGCTTGGCTGATGAGAACAATATGTTGATTCATATCCAAATGAATTAGTGACTTCAAGAAACAACAGTGAGAAGTGCTATCACTGATAAGTTTAGTATTTTCAGACTATAAGATGCACCTGACTATAAGACACACCTAAATTTAGAAGAGGAAATCAACAAAAAAAGTTTTTGGCCTCCATGCACCCCATTTTTGGGTCTTTTCCAGCCTTTTTTTGGCCAATTTTCAAAGCTTTTTTCGGCCCATTTTTGAGGCTTTTTTTTCAGGCTGTTTTTTCCAAAAAAAATTGGCCCAAAAAAAGCCTAGAAAATGGGCAGAAAAAAGACTGGAAAACAAGCAGGAAAAAGACTGGAAAATGGGCCAAAAAAGCCCCCCAAAATAGACCGAAAAAAGCCTCGAAATGGGCCGAAAAAAGCCTCAAAAACGGGCTGAAAAAAGCCTAGAAAACAGGCCAAAAATGGGGTGTGCGGAGGCAAAAAAAAACAGCCAGAGGGTTGGTGGGACTTCAGCAATATTCAGACTATAAGATGCACAGACATTTTCATCCCCTTTTGGGAGACAAAAAAGTGTATCTTATAGTCTGAAAAATACGGTAATTTATGAATTTAGTCTTTTCCAAGTGGAAGTCCCCCTTCTTCCTGCTTCACAAACTGCTGTTTGCTCATAGGAATGCATGCATTTGATTTCTTCTATGTGCAGCACAGTTTAGGGAAGAAAGTTCTTTAGGTTGTAAACAGGCTTCCAGTATCAGCTATCTGGGCTGCTAAATATAGGTGAGTAGTCATGGAATACCCAAAGCCTGAGTTATCATACTCTCTTTGCTGCATTTAGCACCAGTCATAAAGCTTCAGAGCAGGTCACTGAATATGCAATCTGGGCACAAAGCTATTAGCAACTGATTCTGACAAAGCTCTGGGGAATCTCCCTATCCTATACCTATACCTATATCAGTGCCCTATTTAAGGACAACAAGAGAGGCATGAGAATACAGAAGAAGAATATGTAGGTGCATAATATAGTTAGGAAATGCAAAGAGATAAAAAAAAGTTAGCTGGGTAGCTAGCTACTAAGATAATCAATGCTAATGCTAGATTAAGCCATTTTGTGCTTCAGTGATGACAAGAATTGGTCTCACTTTATTCAGGGATATTCAAGTTTTTGATAAACATGTGCATTCCAAATTAATACAGTATGTTAAATGTATTCTCAGCATTCTGTATGGCAATGCTGTAAAGAGCATTTGCTCAAAATGAGTAGAGAAGCAAATAAAAGCAATACTGTTGTTGGCATCTAGAAGATGTGAATGACTTCCAAAAATAAAATGCAGATCTTTCAGAGGCTTGAAGTATTATGGAACTATAATTATTTTGCACATGACAGAAGATTCTACCAATTGTCCTTTTTTTGGGAAATTCATGACTTGGCTTATTGACAGCTTTTTTCTTCATAGAACAGAGGAAGAGCATCAGCTCTCCCAATTTAATCATGATCAAGAGGAAAAAATTAACTGAGGAAGTAGAAGTTGTAGGAACTCCAAGGGAAACAAACTATAGAAGAAGAACAGGCAGAGTTGGGGGACGGAATTAAGCACATCATCAGCATAAAGTCGTTATGGTCCATAACGGTCCAAGTCCAACCCCACTTGAATTCCGTTGACTCTTATCTGTCACCAATTTAGTATTGAACTTTAGTTGACTAGATTATTATGTATAGGCTTGAGCAATAAATCTTTAAACTGCAACTTAACGTAATAACATATGGTCCTGATTCTTTGTGCATGACACAAATCATGGTGCAATTCTGGATTTTGCAAGAGACTAAAGTTGAGTCAACTCCAATGCAAATTTCATATTTTTAAAAATGGATTTTAATATGTTTAAAGTAATGTTAACTATTACTGATATTTTCATTAACAAGCTAAATGATCATATGAATATATAGTCTCCTTGACACTTTATTCGAAGAATGCTCCAAGTGGAGGAATTATTGATTGTGGTTCTTTAAAGTTCAGTTCTAGTCCTGTTCAGGTAGTCCTTGACTTACGACCACAATTGTGCCCAACATTTCTGTTGTTAAGTGAAACATTTGTTAAATGAGTTTTGCCCCGTTATACGACCTTTCTTGCCACATTTGTTAAGGGAATCACTGTAGTTATTAAGACAGTAACACAGTTATTAGTGAATCTGGCTTCTTCATTGACTTTGCTTCATCAAAAGATTGCAAAAGGGGATCATATGGCCCCAGGACACTGCAACGGTCCTAAATACGAGCCAATTGCCAAGCATCCAAATTTTGATCATGTGACTGTGGTCATAAGTGTAAAAAAGGTCATAAATCCCTTTTTTCAATGCCTTTGTAACTTCGAGCAGTCACTAAACGTACTGTTATAAGTAGAAGACTATCTGTACTCTTCTACATTTGTTTTAATGGCGGACAAGGTTGATGAAATTATGATTATTATCCTTCATTAAATTTATATAGCTGTTCATCTCACTTCCATGACTCTGGATGGCCCACAAAATTAAACAAAATACAAAAACACCCCAAAAATAACAGCAAATATAAAATAGTTTGCATTTAAATAGTTTTTAAAGAAGCAGCCTGTCTTGTTTTTATTGTTTTTAATAAAATTGGAAGAGATGGACAGGCTGTTTTATAAGATGTGTACATGAGACAAAATTTAGTGGAATATTTAATACCCCAGAAAAAGGTTTTTCAAACTGTTCCACAGTTCAAGGAGGACCTCGAACATGATGGAGTTCTGGGAGAGACCCAAGGCAGGTGGAAAAAGAATCACTCACATACAACATTCCAAATCCTTCCAGTAATTAATATAACCAACAGATTTTCCAAACAGTGATTTGTAGATGCATTTGGCAAAGCTGTACTCACGCTTTCTCACCACATTGATGATGATGGTTATAAATTGTGAGCTAGATAAAAAGAAAAGATAACCTCAACAGAAAAAGGAGTAATACTTTTTATCTGATTACTAGGTTTATGGTCTCCTCTCAGAAAAACAATCTTCATGAAACTCCTTTTGTGTATGTATTTCAGCTTTGAACTGTAGCTGCATTGTGCAACTTAAAATGCCCAAGAAATTAATAATAATAATAATAATAATAATAATAATAATAATAATAATAATAATAATAATAATAATAATAATAATAATTTTATTTATATACCGCCCTTCTCCTGAAGGACTCGGGGCGGTGTACAGCCAAGATTAAAAACATAAATATACAATATCATAGTTAAAATTAATTAAAATCATTAAATAGTTTTGGCCAAATTTTAAAACCCAATATTAAAACCCAGTTTAAAATCATTCAGTTAGACAGCCCCGCCTGTTGGAACAGTAGGGTCTTGAGGGCACAGCGAAAGACCCGGAGGTCAGAGATGTTACGAATATCCGGGGGCAATTCATTCCAAAGGGCAGGAGCTCCGACAGAGAAGGCTCTCCTCCTGGGTATCGCCAGCTGACATAACTTGGCCAACGGTACCCTGAGGAGTCCCTCTCTGTGGGAGCGGACTGGTCGGTGAGAGGCTATATCCTGGTCCTATGCCATGGAGCGCTTTAAAGGTGGTGACCAACACCTTGAATTGCACCCAGAAGACCACTGGGAGTCAGTGCAGCTCGCACAGGAGAGGTGTTACATGGGCGTAACGAGGTGCACCCATAACTACCTGCGTGGCCGCATTCTGGACCAGTTGGAGCCTCCGAGTGCTCTTCAAGGGGAGCCCCATGTAGAGAGCATTACAGTAGTCCAGACGGGAGGTGACAAGGGTGTGAGTGACAGTGCGCAAGGCTTCCCGGTCCAGAAAGGGACGCAACTGGTGGATCAGGCGAACCTGATAAAAAAAAAACCCTGGCTACGGCCGTCATATGCTCTTCTAAAGACAGCCGTGAGTCCAGGAGGACACCCAGATTGCGAGCCCTCTCTGTGGGGGGCAAAGATTCACCCCCAATAGTCAGCGATGGCACCAGATGACTATACCGGGACGCCGGAAGCCACAGCCACTCAGTCTTACAAATTCATTTGTAGTTTGACAGAAAACAACTTTTTTTTTTTTTTAATTTGATTTATATGCCGCCCTTCTCCGAAGACTCAGGGCGGCTTACAATGTGCTCAGCAATAGCCTTCATCCTTTTGTATATTTATACAAAGTCAGCTTATTGCCCCCACAAACTGGGTCCTCATTTCACCTACCTTAGAAAGGATGGAAGGCTGAGTCAACCTTGAGCCTTGGCGAGATTCGAACCCTGCAGTAATTGCAGGCAGCTGGTCTTAATAAGCTTAATAACAGGGTGCCTTAAACCCCTGTACTACCAAGGCTCTTATTTATTTATTTATTTATAACTTTATTGCATGTGATTGATTAGTTGTGTGAACATAGACATTGTTAAGTACATTTTAACTTTAACTGACTTTAGGTCAGTTGACTGACTTTGCGGGAAAAACTTTAATTTGAAGAGTAGTATTATAATTGTTAACATAGAAACAAACAAATATTAACCAGTCATGGTTCAGAGTGATTTATGATCCAAATTATATGCCAGGAGTAGTTTCCCAACTACAGCAAAATGTTCTTTTTATTTCTATAGACACATTTAATTCTAGGAATTGCCACAGGAACACAGAAGTCCAACTGCATGTTTAACCCTCATGCATTAAAATCTAGTACTTTTGTCATGTTTTGACTGAGTTTGAGTTAGTCATTAAATAACCAGGCTGAGAGACATATGTTGTTTCAGACATAAGCCAGGTATTTTACTTCTCGTAGCTCCACACAAAAATCACAAAGGTGACCAATTTCCTGCCATTACAAGGCAGTGGATTCCCTTCACTTCCAACATTTCCAATTAGGCCATGGAAGATGATCCTTCTCAAAGAGATGGAGATGGTAAGGAATCCCTGGGTCCTGCCATCTCTGAGAGAGAGACTGGTCTGCTACACTGACAGGATAGCATGACTGCCTTTCATGATTGAGGCCATTGAGTGTGTTTCTATTTCTACCCCACTGAGTAAGGGCTTACTCTCTAAGTTATTAACAACAGTCAGCCTTCTCAACTACTTCAATGCTTTCTTAGTTATTTTAGTGTATAGGGGAGGTTATTTTACCGTTTTTTTCCAGATGCATTCCAGATACATACTGTATAATATTGTGCAAGTAATGCTATGAAATTAAGGAAAGTTAAGGGTCTTTTCTTATTTCTGTATTGCTTCCAAGAAAACTTTGTGGGTGACACCATGTGGTCATCAGATATTAAACAGAATAAAAGTGTGAATTTACCTTTTACAATGTTTTTTGCCTGTAATACTATCGACTATTTTTCCCTTATCTGTTTAAAACATTTTTTCATGCAAACTTATATACATTTACTGAGACAAAAAGCCAATTGTGTTTAATGGCATTATGTCTGTGAGTACAGAATTGCAAGTGAATTTTTTTCCATCATGAATGGAAGAACTACAGCTTTTGAATTGTAAATAAAAATAAGTGCTGTTAAATGCAACCACCTTTATCTAGAAAACCAGCTAACCTGTCTGGTTAGTAATGAATCTTTGTCAGAAGTTTCTAGGAGTATAGGCATCCAAGTATTTTTATATCACCATTAATGCTGCCAGCTCCAGCATCTGCACTGCAGACAGCCTAAAGGGAGGCATACTGTAGTAACCAAATCAGGACGGGACAATGGAATGGAGTAGGTTGAGAGCGATTAGTGTCACTTTGTCAAATGTTTTGCTGAAATCAAAATATATTGTGTCCATAGCATCCCCACACTCTATCAAAGACAGGAAACAAGCCCTTGCCCTCCACACCCCCAAAGAGAAAATACAGTTTTGCCCTTGAGTCCAGTGCTTCAAGCTTCCTTGGCTCTTATAGGATTGTAAATATCTAAAAGAAATATGTATTGCCTGTGATGAATATGATAGGATACATTATCATTATAATCTACAGGATTCTTTTATAGTTTAGTATCCTTATACAATAATTTCATAATATTGTAGTGAGTAAATTCAAAAAATAAAATTCCAAGAATTAAATGTATGCTTTATATTGATAATCTTTCCCTAGTTGTCAGTGGGTATGACTCCTATGCAATTCAGTAAGTCTGGGAGAGGGAAGCGAGATCATGCCTTTGAGCCGAGCAATACAGGTGGCCCAAGGCTGGATTCTCTCCTATTCTATTTCATGTCCACCAGGAGAGATTGATTGATGGTTTGGGATACAATATGATCAATATTCAGATGATAGCTAGTTCTACCTCTCTACCTAAAACCAAATGGGAGAAATGGTAGAATCTAGATTTGAGGCTAATATGATTAGACTTGATCCAAACAAGATGCAGTGACTGTGAACTTTCTGTTTCTGTTAATTCAAAACCAACCAATTGTGAGACAATCCCAACAATAGTTCTTGATGGGATTGTGCTCCCCAAAGGGCATTTATCTAGGGTTTCTGCTGGATTTACAGCTTCTGCAGGTGCAGCAGGTGGACAGGAGCGCCTTGGCCCAGCTTTGCCTGGTGCACTAGTGCTAGGAGTCCCTGAGACAAGAGGCCCTGGCAACGGTCAATCATGCCCTTGTCACTCCTGAACAGAGGTGCTGTGAATGGGATTGCCTGTGAAGACCACCCAGAAATTTCAGTTATACACAAGCACAGCTGCCATATACTAAGAGGATAATCCCAGGCTTGTCACATGATATAGGAGCTGTGTTACTTGCCAGTTTGTTTCTGGGTGCAGTTTAAGCGCTAGTAATAACTTACACAATCATAAATGGCTTGGGACCCAGATATCCAGAAATCCTTTGGTTCCAGATAGAAGCTGCCTACCCAAGATATGCCAGTAGAGAAAGTATGTTAAGAGTGCCACCCATCCCCTGCAAGAAGGCTGAGAAGTGGAAGACGGCTGAGAAGTGAGCAGCCATTGCTGAAGCTCCCTTCCCATCACACTAACTTCCCCCCCAAATTAAGTTCATGGTTACTATTTAGGAAGTTGTTTAGGCAGGAATTTTTGGGCTAAGTTTTCAAATGTGGACATGTGTACCTGCAACGGGGGGGGGGGGCATCACTGAGAGTTGTGTGCTCAGATTATTATTTTTGAATAGTTCTTTCTGTGTTTATTATTTTTAAGCTACTGTTTCATTTTGACTAAAGAAAAGGAACTTGGCAAATAAATACTTTTTTTCCTGTGGAAAGAAAATAATATTAAAGAAATAGTCAAAAAGAATATGGAGGGTTATAAACAGAAGACAGTATTTCCTGAGTCCCCCCCAAATCCATAAAGAAGTGGGTAGTTGCATAATTGTTGCCTGCTGCCCAGAGTTACTTTCTGTGAGATGGGCAGCTATATAAATATGATAAATAAATAATAAGTCATCAGGAAAAGTACT
Source organism: Pantherophis guttatus (assembly GCF_059756535.1). Lineage (NCBI taxonomy): Eukaryota > Metazoa > Chordata > Lepidosauria > Squamata > Colubridae > Pantherophis > Pantherophis guttatus. The sequence goes on along the minus strand of NC_142068.1, from coordinate 98,539,319 downwards.
TCCCACTGCCCCATCATGCCTTGAAAATCTGGCCTGGAGACATGATTTTGATGTCCATTTATGCTGTGTGTTATGTGGGGAAAAGGATTTTGTCCTTTAAGCAACTATTGTACTTCTCTGATTTTGTCATGTTTTTTGCATTCATTCATTTGAATAATTCCCAGAATAATTCAGCAATCAAGCAGTCCAAAAATACATATTTTATGAATAAGAATAAAAAGTTAATAAATTGCACATATTTCAAAATTATTTTTGCTCTCCATTAAGATTCAGCATAAGTATGATTTTGATCTACCAAAAGATGGTTGTGCAGTACTTCCTAAGATCTGGACTGTAAAAATCTGGAAAGCAGCAGAGTTAGAGTTTTTATATATATTTTGCTGCAATCTTGGAATGATTTACATTGGTGAATCATTCCAAGAATGATTAACATCATAATAGTAACATAATAGTAGAATAACAGAGTTGGAAGGGGTGTTGGAGTCTTTTAATCCAAGCAGGAGATCCTATACCATTTCAGACAAATGGCTGTCAGTCTCTTTTTAAAAGCTTTCAGTGATGGAGCACCCACAACTTCTGAAGGTGAGTCCACTTGTTTACTATTCTTACTGTCATGAAATTTCTCCTTAGTTCTAAGTTGCTTTTCTCCTTGATTAGTTTCCTTCCATTGATTCTTGTCTTGCCTTCTGGTGCTTTGAAAAATAGGTTGAACTCACCTCTTCTTTGTAGCAGCTACTTAAATATTGGAACACTGCTATCATGTCATCACAGTCCTTCTTTTCACTAGACTAGACAATTCCTGCAACCGTTCTTGCTTAGGTTGGAGTTTCTTGTCTTGTAGGTTTAGTCTCAGAGTGGCTAGAGTTGCCTCCAGACCCTTTGCATTTTCTTCCAGTAATTCATTTAGTCTACTTTTGGTGCATGTGTAATTTGGGTTCTCCATGGGCATAAGCACATACATGGAACATACTGCTAGGCCTACGCTTGCTACTAGGTAGTACTGTACAAGTAATCCTCAACGTACAACAGTCCATTTAGTGACTATTCAAGGTTACAGCAGGAGTGAAAAAAATGACTGATGACGGTTTTTCACACTTAAGACTATTGCATCATCCCCTGATCACATGATCAAAATTCACACACCTGACATCTTAGTTATTTATTTATATTTATGACGGTTGCAGTGTCCCAGTGTCATGTGATCACCTTTTGCAACCTTCTAACAAGCAAGGTCAATGGGGAAGTCAGAGTCACTTTACAACTGTGTTACTAACTTAACAGCTGAAGTGATTCACTTAACAACGCTGGCAAGAAAGGTTGTAAAATGGGGCAAAATCACTTAGCAACAGAAATTTTGGGCTCCATTGTGGCCATTGGTCGAGGACTACCTGTAATGTATATATTTCCCTAGAACTAAATAAAAATGCTAATTCTATGGCTTCTGATTAGCATAGGTCCTCAGTGATGGACACACCATATACAATGAGATTAGAAAGTACTGTGAATAGAGGCAGCAACGAAGTTCTACTTATTTTTATACTCTTCATAATGATTTATGAGGTTGCAGTTGCCTATTCCAATATGTTGAAAATATTTAAAGTTTTAATATAAACATAACTACCATATTTCAACAATTTCCAATGCTTTTGCCTCATATGCAGAGGTGGGTTTCAGCAGGTTCTGACCAGTTCTGGAGAACCGGTAGCGGAAATTTTGAGTAGTTCGGAGAACCGGTAGTAAAAATTCTGACTGGCCCCACCCCCATCTATTCTCTGCCTCCTGAGTCCCAGCTGATTGGGAGGAAATGGGGATTTTGCAGTATCCTTCCCCTGGAGTGGGGTGGGAATGGAGATTTTACAGTACCCTTCCCATGCCATGCCCACCAAGCCATGCCCACCAAGCCACACCCACAGAACTGGTAGTAAAAATTTTTGAAACCCATCACTGCTCATAAGGAAATAGTTCTATCAGCAGTTACTGCTGAAATTTTGTGCTATTTGGAAATGAATGAATTGTCCATGAATCAGTATTTTCATCTCTCTCTCTTGCACCACAGAGGTATGGGAATCCTATGGTAATGGGACTTTTCCTGCTTCACTGGGTGAAATACCAGAGGTTCGTACCCCATTTAAGGTTCACCATCTGTTGCAGAGTGGCTATTCAACTGAAAGGCTACTCAAATGAGCAGGAAAATGCAGAGCAGAATGCAGGAAAATGAATCTGCATTTAATAATATTCCATTCAGTCAACAACCTATATAAGAGAGTTACCAGAACTTATCTGTGAAAATCCAGATGACCACAAAAAAGCAAAAAACCAAAACTCTTGACTCTTTGCTGCAGTTTCATCTGGCATCAGATTTTTTGCAGCCAGATTGGGAGCCCTACCTTATAATAGCTCTCTAAACAAACTTTTCCCTGAATAAAGAGAGAAACAGGAAACACAGAACTCTGAATTCTCTTGTCTTTGGGCATCTTTGTCAGACATCATCTTTTCTCATCCTTTGAAAGCCTTCTTTTTCCTTTACTATTCTTAGACTAATTCAGAAAGCAAAAAACAAATAACTGCAGTTTATTGCACTGAGGGAGTGCAATAAAGGGAGAACACTTTAGAAAAAAGCTGCATATGTAATGGATGGATGGATGGAAGGAAGTAAAGAAAGAAAGAGAAGGAAAGAATAGAATAGAATAGAATAGAATAGAATAGAATAGAATAGAATAGAATAGAATAGAATAGAATAGAATAGAATAGAATTTTTTATTGGCCAAGTGTGATTGGACACACAAGGAATTTGTCTTTGGTACATATGCTCTTGGAGTACATAACAGAAAAGATATGTTCATCAAGAATCATAAAGTACAACACTTAATGAAGAAAGAAAGAAAAGGAAGGAAGGAAAGAAGGAAGGAAGGAAGGAAGAGCCAACCTTTCCTACATATTCCTATGGTTACTTCAACAAGGCCAAATAACAAGTTAAAATATGTCATCAGCTTAGAAGTGTCATTTCTATTGATGAGTTTTTAATAGCTGCATTCAACCACATGTTTAAACTGGGTTTGTGAGAGAAATAATTACTTAGGTTCACATGAAATATTACATTATAAACCAATCAAATAGGTCTGGTTTGTACAACATGCTAGTCACAAAACCCTAATTAAGGTTCACAGGGGCCAAGCTTAACAAGTTACGTGGATGTGTTTGCTAGATTTTTATCTCACTTGATTAAATGTTGCGTGAACACAATTATTTTGTAAAATTAATTTCTAATTCAGATAAGACTTGCATTCAGGGGTGGGATTAGAAAATTTAACAAACGGTTCGCTGCCCGCTTGCTGGGTGGGCGTGGCCATGGGGGCATGGCCTACATGGCCTGCTGCACCACGGCCGGGGGGGGGGGCGTTTTCACTCTCCCAAGGCTCCGGAGCTTTCCTGGAGTCTCCAGGAGGGTGAAAATGTCCTACCTTGGGCACTGGAGGCCGGAAACAGGCCCGTTTCTGGACTTCTGGGAGGCCCATTTTTTGCCCTCCAGAGGCTTTCCTGGAGCTTCCAGGAGGGTGCTCCAGGAAAGCCTCTGGAGGGCAAAAAATGGGCCTCCCAGAAGTCCAGAAACGGGCCTGTTTCCAGGAGGGTGAAAACAACCTCCCCTGGGCACAGGAGGCCCTCTAGAGGCCGGAAATGGGCCTGTCTTTCACCTTCCCAGAGCCTCTGCGCGATCCTTGCACTTACCTCGCATTCAAAACAGGCCGCATGGAGACTCCTGGGAGGGGAGGGTCAGGGTGGGTGTGATCAGCCAGTCCTTAGAACAACCGGTTTGGTGAACCAGATTAAAATTAACATCTGGTTTGCCCGAACCATTCCAAACCGGCTAAATCCCACCCCTGCTTGCATCTCTGAAGTGATTGCAGTTTGCAGAAATGTTTCATGTCCTGCCAAATCTTTAAAAAGTAAGAAATTGTTTCTGTTGAACTGAACAATGTTTTGTCCCCACCTAATGAGGAAGATCCATGAATGAAAAACAAAACAAAAACAAAAGCAGTTTTTGTACTCCACTGACAATGTATCAGAACTACAGAATAAAATGGAAGGATAGAAAATATAGAAACATGCTTTCTTTTTCTGATGCACACAAATTTACTATTTTTCCCCAAATGCAATTCTAGGTGCTTTCAAAAGGACAGGTCTTAGAGCTACCAGTCAAAAGGTTTTATGCAGCTATTCCAACTTTTCTCTTTTAGGGATTTTATGGTATGGAAAAGAAGTTAAGAGTGTATATTTGCATATATGGAGCCTGAGTGGCGTAGGAGGCTAATGCCTCCTACTAAGGCAGCATTTAACATCCAGCTGCCTGCAATTACTGTGAGTTCAATTCTCACCAGGCTCAAGGTTGACTCAGCCTTCCATCCTTTCTAAGGTGGGTAAAATGAGGACCCAGTTTGTAGGGGCAATAAGCTGACTTTGTATAAAATATACAAAAGTATGAAGGCTATTGCTTAACGCATTGTAAGCCTCCCTGAGTCCCCGGAGAAGGGCGGCATATAAAAATAAATAAAAATAAATAAATAAAAATATATATTACCTAGATCCAGCCTGACTATATAAATTTACCAGATTGTCCATTCCTGTACCTGCTTGTACCTACCACAGAATCGCTGGTGAAGGCATCAGGGTTGTTTTCATATATGAATTTCTCTACTCTCAGCTGTCGAAGTTTAAACATCTTGGATCCCCTGTTGGTAAGGAGAGAGAGTTCTTCTAACATCACATCCCTGGGAATGCTGATCTTCTTCCCGAGGTTCAGCTTGGACCCTTCTTGCGGCATGACTGAAGGAATACAAAAAGAAGCCTATTATAGAAGCAGCAAAACTTAACCTGTGTTGCAATTCCTCAGCCAAGGCCACTAGAACAACTCAACAACCTCTGTTTACTTAGTATTACTACTAAAATTTGCTTTCCCTAACAGAATACACTCCATAAGGAGTTTAATGCCCGAGGATGGAATTGTAAGAGAAAACCACCACATTCTGGAATTGTTAAGCCTTTTCTCCCGTTCCCTTCCTTTTATTATTATTATTATTAATTTAATTTGTATACCACCCTTCTCCCAGAAGGGACTCAGGGCGGTGAACAGCCAAAATTAAAAATACATACAATACAAAAGTTAAGATAATTAAAAAGAATTAAATCATTGGCTTCCCAATTTAAAACCCCCAAGTCTATAAAATTTAAAATCCCAATTAAGAACCATTTAGGCTAGGCCGGCTTGGTGGAATAAATAAGTCTTCAGGGCCTTACGGAAGGTCCGGAGGTCCGGGATCAGTCATATTCCAGGAGGCAGCTCGTTCCACAGGGCGGGTGCCCCCACAGAGAAAGCTCTCCCCCTGGGGGCCGCCAGCCGACATTGCCTGACCGACAGCACCCTGAGGAGGCCCATTGGCCAATGGGACCAGGCGGTCTCGCAAATATCCTGGCCCTAAGCCATGGAGTGCTTTAAAGATGAGGACCAATACCTTAAAGCGCACCCGGAAGACCACCGGGAGCCAATGCAGCTCGCGCAGGAGAGGTGTTACACACCTCGTCGCTCCCATGTAACACCTCTTTGTTGAATATTTCTCTGTAAGTATCTTCATCTGGCTTTTTCTGGATCAGACATTATTGCTAGATCTTCAGGCCTACCTAGACTGTCATCTACAACTTAACCCAAAGGTAGCTTTGATGAATTATGTCCTGATCATGGCAAATGCAATTATCTGCATCTCTGAATTGCTAGTAATTTCCGTCATTCTAATTCAAATTGAATTTGTCCTCCCAGGTTGTAACAGTGGTAACATCTTCAACTTAAGTATGTTCTAAGGCAGGGATGTCAAACTCATGTCGTCACGGCGGTGTCACGTGATGTATCGGGACTTCCCCCCCTTCGCTAAACCAGGCATGGTCATGGCCAGTGTGTGATGCATCCGGCCTACGGGCCGTGAGTTTGACAGCCCTGTTCTAAGGTACCAATATGAGGCAGATGCTTTGGCTGCCTCAAAAGCACCTGAAATACTTTCTTATTTGTTGGAATCCATGACTAAATAAAACCAATAATATAAATAAAACCTAAATATATCTCTATCAAAATCTTAAGAATATTTTTAATAGAAATTCCTGGGATATTCCAAACATGGACTAAAGAACTGGAATTTCCAATAATGCCCTATAAATGCATTTGTGTCTTTAAAAATATTTATAAATGGTATCAATAGATTTGATGTTAAAGTGGATTTGTTAAAAACTTGTATTTACGGTACATTGGACCCCCAAAGAATGTATTTGAAAAAATGGACATCAAGTTTTTGTGCTAGAGATGTAAAAAAAAATTGAGAGTTCATTGAGCTATATGATATGGTCATGTGATATCTTTTGGGAATTGTGTTAATGTATACTGTGTAAATAGATTTATGGGATAACCTTTAAATGTTAAAGATGTTAATGTGATATTGAATTATATACCAAAGCTTCGGGATCTGACTGTTTATCAGCAGTTATGGTTTTATTGAGCCTGGGAAATGAGGTGGGCAATAAAAATAAATACTGTATATTGAAAAATTGAAAAAGTAATATTATTCTAGATATTAAGGAATTCTTTTGGGAAATGGGTGATCTCGGTACACTAGTTTAACATCATGGTTTGAAAACCACTATACCCATATTGCTTATAGTATTAAAGGCAAACAAAAGATCAATAAAACTAATTTCAGTAAGAATTTTTCAGAACTGATGTTTGAAACACCCTTGCAAATGAGGCTACGCTAAAGTTTTTTTAGTAGCTTTTTGTGTGATTTTTCACTGTAGTCCAAATAAAGTTGGGCAAATCCATACTAGAAATTCTAATATGTGACTATCCCAACTCTCAGGGATATAAATTTCTCCCCTGAGCTCTATATTTTCTGTCCAAGATTTCATTTAACCTTCTGCCTCAATACGTCTGATGGTTTGGCTGTAATCTTCCATTTCTCCTCCTTGATCTCTATTTCTAACTTTCCCTGAAAAACCAGGTCAACCTGATCTCACTGAAACCTAGTGGGATGAAGGGGACATGTGAACATCTTCCTAATATGACAAATTATTAGGAATAACACGTAGTTTAAGGAGTGAGAGCACTTAGGAATTGCATCTCTGATTTCTTATCCTGTTCAGCACTCTGCCTGGGACAGGAGATAGGTTTCTGTGCCTTCCTAATTAAATTAACAACTCCTAATTAAATTAATCAAATGGTCTAAAATAGGAAATTGAAAACTCCTGAGATTGGTGACAGAGATTTTAACATTCACAACTGAGACTGCCTTGTTTTAACCTACCTGAAAATGAAAAAAGCTATAAACCCCTGAATTCTCTGGGAGAATGGGAGACATTCTTGCAGCTTCAACTGCTGATCCTACATAAGTCTGAGTTTTAATTATTGTGATTGAAAATTATGGGCATCTACAACATTTCTTCTCTGTGTCCTCAACCAAATATAGTTTTACTGACTCCTTAGCTTTCTATAGAGCTGAATGAAATATAACAATTGACTTGATGACATAAAAGCAGGTGACATAATATTAATAATCAAAATGCTTGAAGCGATCTTCAGTGATGTTAATGGATAACCGCTTCCTGAGTTAAATCAGTGTTATGTGCAACTTTTCAGGAAACAAACAGCCTATGCAATCCAAGTGTGCACAATCAGATAGCAGGGCTTATAAAGCATTCTTTTCAGTTTATTTTGTAGAATTGTTCCCACCTATGATAGCTGAACCATCCATATTTTTAAGAATCTGACACACATTTTTCAATTTTTCAAAACTGAAGAAATTAACATTTTACTTAGAGCCTAGGATACATTGTATAAATCTGAACTTAAATTATTGAGATGGGAGGTCTAGATCTATAAAATATGATAGTCCCCTACAAATCCCAGTGGCAGAAATCTGATGGACTTAATGTAAGATAATGTAATGATTCTTTGAAAGAGAAAACAATTCCTGCTGATATTAAGTGTGTGATGTGATCACTTTTGAATGAATCAAAATTTGAGATTATCATCAAGAGCAAGTGTCTAATCTTACATTTTAGCAAGATACTGGATAGCCTCTCCAATCCACATACTGTTAAGGGAATTTTTACTTTTACATCCATGAGAAATACCTGTATTTCCCTTTGGAGTTCAACCTCTGTGATAACTTGTTGGAAACAAATTACAGTATGTTGCTCTTTGGCTATCACCATAATTTTACCATAATTTCCTTCTCCATCTCTTTGACTTATCAAAAATTGTAGTTCTACATATTATGTCAAAGTGTTTTCTCTGTCTGGGAGAATAACCTCTATGTTTTTTGTAAATCATTTTCTAGATACTAGGGAAGAATTATTGGAAAAGGAATGTGTGCTCATGGGATATCTCTTACCTTCTTGGGTTAATTCTAAAATGAGTTTAGAAGGTTTTCTCTTCCTTTTGGGAGCTGGGGTTCCTGCAAGAGGCATGCTGTTCGAGGGGTTTTCTGTGTGAGAATGGAATAGTGGAATGAATCTGATTCTTGTAAGATGCAGATGCAGAACTTATGCTGTTTCAAGATGGAACAATTTTAAATTCCACATATCTATAGAAAAGGTGACAGCCACCTTTATGTCCCCAAAGAAAAGGACATAAAAGTGCATACAGAACTCCTCAGGCAAACCCATCACCAAAATTGCCCAGCATACCAAAGACCAAAATCATTCTTCCCTGATCAGACCCAGTTTGGAATATTATATCCAATTCTGGGCATTCCAATTCAATAAGATAATGACAAATTGGAGCAGTTTCAGAAAAGGGCCACCAGCACGATGAGTAGTCTTTAAACCCAACTCTTCAGGCTGCCACATGAAAAGGAAAGTTTTCCTTCAATTGAAATTTTTAATTCAGACTGGATGGACATCTATCAGTGAGCAGGCTGTTAAATTAGATGACCTCAAAGGTCCCTTCCAGGATTATGATTGTACTAGATGATTTAAAGGCAATGTACTTATTGCAACACCTTCCCGTGCTGGCAGAATTAACTAGTTCCAAATCTAACATTGGTATTGTATAACTTAACTCCTGAATAACAGAATTGGAAGGAAATCTTGATTTGAATAGAACCTTGGATTGAATCAGTTTGGAGTTTGGTAAAGTTCTCCTGTCTTTATTACTGTCATTTCAAATTAAGATTGAATTGAATACTCTCACATTAGTCTATTTGGCAGACTGTTTCCTGTAACCTTAATTATGAAATTAATTGCTACTCTGCAAATTTATTTTCTCTCTTTTCTCTATTATTGTATTATTGTAATGAAATTATACTGTGAACATTGTATCAATGTTTGTCTTTCTGCTAGTTAGCCTGTTATAATAAATTTGTATCCTTAATTGATTTATCATACTCAGTTAATCAACAGTTTCTATAAAGCTATAGCAAAGTTTTTATCGCACTATGATACACAAAAGAATGACCACGAAGAGTCTCCTGCTCATGCTCAAAGATCAAAGGTACTCTGCTTCTCAGTATAAGTTGCTTTGATAGGAATGTGGGAGACTTTTGGGCTTCTTAGAGGCATCTTTGGCTATTATTGAGTGAGATTATTGTATTAGATTAGACTTTGTCTGACCCAGTAGAGTTTTATCATAAAAAAAATCATAAAAAACCAAATCTTGATAGTGATAGTAGTTGCTCCTGAGTGAAATAATAGTAAAGGCTCTGTTGCCTTTACTTTTGGAGGAGATTGTTCAGATGCCCAATGCACCTTTATTATATAGGTGCAAAACTTTCTAAAAGTGTTGTTTGTTTGAAGAAAAAAGTTCAACGTATCACCACAATCATTTAGAGTGGAAGGGCTAGGAAGTACTTAATCAAGCTCCCAATTCCAACTTCTATATAGTACTTAGCATAATGAGTTTAGCCCAGTTTTCATAATGAAAACTGTAATGTAGCAAAACAGAATGAATGAGCCAGAACAGAAAGTAATATTTGCTTCCTGGATCATAGTTTCCTGCAACCTCCTAAGACACTGAAGAAATAGCATTTAGGCTTATATACTGCCCCACTGCACTTTACTGCAGTCTCTAAGTGGTTTACAGTGTTAGCTTTTTGCACCCAACAGTCGGGGTCCTCATTTTACTGACCTCAGGAGGATGGAAGGCTAAGTCAATCTTGAGCCCCTCAGGAACAAACTCCAGACTGTGGGCAATGTTTAGCCTGTAATACTGCACTATCAGGGCTCTTCTACTACTGGTGCAGTGGTGGGTTGCTACCTGTACACCCCAGATTGGGTGAAATGGTAGCGGCAGCAGCGGGAGGCTCCGCCCACCCTCCCAGACGTCTCTGCGCATGTGCAGAAGCATGCAAGCACACCCGCACCCACGAGTAAACCGGTAGCAAACAAAATTGAAACCCACTACTGTACTAGTGCTATATGAAAACATAATCTCAAAGCATCCTAACTTGCCAATAGGACAAGCAGTGAGGAATGGTAATTGTCATATACTGTCCCAAAAGTATGATGTAGTAATTTAAGTAATCCAAGTATTATTAAAGGCATTTGTGATAGAATTGATAGGTGAGCTAGTCACAGTCCAGACTAGGGTTCAAACACATAAAATTCTACATGGACAATTAACATTTAGAGGTAGAACGGAAAGTCATCATACTCAGGCAAAGATTAGAATTTCCAGTCTGCCAGAACATACTGGTAGAAGGTAGAAGGATAAGCTACCATAGAAGTAGTTCCATTGCTGTTCTGCAAAACCTGATCTATTGGAAATAAGACCTTGCTCATTTAGGGTCTCAAAGTGGTCTTCCAGGGCAGAAAGAAGACAAGCTCCACTGTTTGAACTGTCCTGTCTCATCTACAGATTAGAGAGGACCTATCAGGCCACGGGGAGTTCAGGTTTATCAAAATATGCAGGATTCCAGCAGATGGTAGGCATGCCTATCCAATCTCCAAACTGTGAGGAGACAACCTTGGTTGGATTTCTAATGCAGTTATTTTCCAGGGCTTCTCTCCAGCTTTGTTATTAAGATCAAGGTACCTAGAATAAATTGGCCCTGCTTACATTACCATAATGATCTGCTGCAGTGCAGGGACATCTACCAGGGTTGAGAGGTGGGGGCAGGTTAACAGTGTGAAAATGGCTGGCATAATTGGGTAATCCTGGCCACTTTTCATGCAATGCTCCTTACTGAGAGTGGGGATTTGATTGCTGGGTTGCACCATTACCACACTGTTAATTCTTCCACAGATGACTCTGCTGCAGTGTTAACCTATCTGAACTCTTTACCTTCTCTTCTGTTAAGCCTGGCTAAGACACTGAGCTTGTCAATCAGAAAGGTTGGCAGTTCGGTGGTTCAAATCCCTAGTACAGGTCTCCTGCATGAGCAGGGGGTTGGACTAGATGACCTCCAAGGTCCCTTCCAACTCTGTTACTGTTACCTGTTAACCTTGTTTGGTTCTCATTGGAACTGTGAATATCTGTAGATTCTTAAATGTTGTGTGGGGGCAGGCTCTGAGTTTTCCTGAGACATAATGGCCAAAACACAATGTAGACTCATGGGTTTTGAACTGGAACATCCTGGCAACAAGTTAGCTAGATTACTTGGTGGAACCACTGCAGAACCTAGGTAGCTTTCAGTTCCCTAAACTTTTGATGCTGGAAGGGGTAGAAATATTGTGTATTGGTGTGGAAATTTGTCTATCTGTGTGAATTTTGTTTTATGCTGTTTATCTTGATTAATTGTTAGCAGGATGTCATTTTCACATGGGGTTTGGCCCTGCTTCTGGAGAGGCCCTGCATCCAAAGCAGTGCCATGCCTTCTTATCCCTTATTGAGCTGCCAAAAAATTCAAAATTGGAAAAAACTTGTTTTTGCAATTTGAGACACATGAACTCCAGGTGGCTGGGAGTGATTAATTGTTCCATTGTTAGGGAGTCCTGTCAGTGCTTGGCTTCTGGCATGGTGCTTGCTCCTTCCCTTTGGCTGCAAGGTCTTGGAAACTCCCTAGTGGCCTCACATGAGACACAAGGGCTGCTTTGAGTAGCCAGGCTGGCTTTCCTTGTCCTCACCCAGGACTACCATGGAGAAGCAATTTGGGAAGGGATGGAGTGGAAGTGGAGAAGACTGACTGCTTCATCCCTTATCATTGCTGAGAGCCTCTCTTGCAATGGCTTCAGTGAATACAACCACAGGTCACTCACTGAAGGAAGATTTCAGACATCTTAGGGACTATTTGACAGAGAGCCCAGAACTGTCATCTAAGATGTGTGGCCATATGAATCTTTTAAAAAATTGATAGAATAATTATATTAAAGAAGGAATAGGGTCACTGCGGAAAGAAATGGGAAATGGCCATCATCTATACAAATAATGGAGAATGAATGAAAGAATGGGGGAATAAATTATCTTGTTAACTTCAATAAGTGAACAGAGGAACTGTTCCAAAGTAAATATTAAAAATAAAGGGCTGTGGGGAAAAATAAGGAAAATGTTTATTTGCATTGACTCAAACATTTTTATTACTTTTGATGGTTTCTGGCCTTATAGATTCCAAGGCGTTAAGACTAGGTCATAGGATTCCACTGATACAATAAGTGACACAAGTAAGTAAACTTACTTGGAGATCTCTTGACCCTTTTTCAAGAGTTTGTTGATCAAGGATGATGTTACAAGTTTGTTTAGCAGAAATGCACCTGTAGAAAGAATAATAAACATATAATGGTACAGGAAAAGTTCCCTAAAATGACACTATGGCATTGCATAGAAAGATATTCAGGGACTGGCAGATATAAAGTGAGATTGAGGGAAGTGAGTTTGTTCAGACTCAAGGAGAGAAAATGTGATATGTAGTATAACACTTCCACAACTCTTCAAATATTTGAAGAAGATAACCCTGACGTATTCTCCACCAACTGAAAGTCCACTCATGGAACATTATATAGAATTTATCCCTTTCTTCATTTTCATAATAGGAATGGAGAGGAAGGGAAAGGAGTGTTTCAAAATGACCAGCTTGGAAGAAGCAGTCAAGGCCAACTTGATGTTAACTGAAGCATGCATACAGCATTGCCAGCTGAGCCACCAGCTTATTGACTTTCCTGCCATTCATCAAGGTTAAAAGGGAATGCATTTAGAGTTAAGAATCTGTGGCTTCTTTGCTTAATATCTATGTTTGGTCGGTTTGGAGACATCCCATGTGGATTTTTTATTTAAGGGTCCACAAAGATCTAAGCTCCTACTAAGTATTTTAGCTCATTGGTTTACCCCAAGAACCTTTCTCAGAAGCTCCCTATTTGCCAACCTCTTAGCCCAAACTGTGGATGAGCTTTTACCTTGATTAAACATGATATGCTGCCATCAGCATATTGGCTAACAAAGAACATACTTCACTACTGACCTTTTTACTTATCTTGGCATAAGGATGTATAAATTTATCTAAGTATGGCAGAAACCTAAAAGGCAAAGATTCTGTTCTCTTCCTGCTTGCAGATAATGCAATAATCTGTTGCCCAATGTTGTATAATACACTCCATGCAGTCAAAATTATTTAGACTACCATGGTATACTATTCTACTTAAATCTTTGAGTTTTTATGCAATAGCCAGCATAAATATTCCAGTATGTTGTTGGTTAGTAGCTACCCTTGAGTTTGGTAGTTTTCTGACTGTATTTCTATACTTGTTTTTAATTATTTGTACTATTCAAACTGGTGAAATTTTCTGGGAAACTCTTCTACTTAAAGTAGTCCACTTTGATTGCAGTTAATTAATAGGGGGCTTCTCCAGTAGCTAGAAATGTGATATTGCTTTTGGCCCCTGGAATGAGAAGATCTCCTGGAAATACCATTCCAGGACAGAGAATAATAATTTCAATTATATGAAGGCAGGTTCCAACTGAAAGTTAGAAAAACAGTTGGACTTTTACCCAAGGAAGAAATGGGCTCCCTTGTATGTGAGGCTTTCAAGCAGAGACTGGACATCCATTGATCTGGGATGCTTTTGTTGGATTTCTGAGCCATGAGCAAAACATTGAGCTTGGTATCCAAAATGGCTGATCTTCAGCTTTGTGCAATTAAAATATGTGTGCCAAGAAAAATGGAAATAATACAGCAATTTACAAAATGATTTCTGGAGACGTGACCAGAAAAAGAAGGACTATTTATTAGTGAGTTAAAGAAAGGCCTTGTAGACTATTAGGAGCAAAAGAAGGATTGTGTAAACAACAAGAAGGCGCTAGATATGATGACAGCCTTGAGAGTACAATTTAACCTGGTATTTTCAAATTTAGCAACTTTAAGATGTTTAGACTTCAACTCCGCAAATCCCTCAGTTGACAGTGCTGGCTGGGAAATTCTGGGACTTGACATCCACACATCTCAAAGTTGCCAAGTTTGAAAACAATGGTCTAGACTCTAGCCAATTAGAGGCATATTGGGTAGTTTCCAAGAAGGGGAGATAAAGAATGAAATACAATACCCACACCTCCTTTCCAGAGAGTCCCAAAAATTCAAAATAGAAACTGCAACCATATGGTTGAAGGTCCACCCCTGTATCATGTGTCCTAGTGATTGACCCAAAGTTAGAAGAATAGAATAACAGATTTGTAAGGGACCTTGAGGGTCTTCCAGTCCAAACCCCTGTTCAAGCAGGAAAGTCCAAACTGGATTTCTTCAAGGGCCGATCAGCACTGTAGTTCTCCTCTGTGGGCCAGCCCGGAGGAGGGAGATGGGACGGACACCTCCTGCAGCACTTTGCCAGCCAAAATGGGGTGCGGGAGGCTGTCAAGGCCAAAAATGGGGTGTGGGGGGGCACATGCAAACCCCCCACTCCATTTTGGCTGCTAGAGCATGGGCCAGTACTTTGCTATTTCCAGGCCAGACCTGCGGGCCAGATTTGAGCACCCCACGGGCCAGATCCGGACCGCGGGCCTTGAGTTGCTCTATACCATTTCAGACAAATAGTTGTCCAATCTCTTCTTTAAAACCTCCAGTGTTGGAGCATCCATAACTTCTGGAGGCAAGTTGTCCCACTGATTAATTATTCTAACTGTCAGGACGTTTCTCCTTAGTTCTAGGTTGGTTCTCTTCTTGATTAGTTTCCATCCATTGCCTTTTGTTCTGCCTTCAGATATTGTGGGGAATAAGTTGACCTCCTTTTCTTTGTGGCAGCCCCTTAGCTATTGGAAGACTGCTATCATGCCATCCCTAGTCCTTCTTTTCATTAAACTAGACATACCCAGTTCCTGCAACCGTTCTTCCTATGTTTTATCCTCTAGTCCCCTAATCATCTTTGTTGCTCTTCTCTGCACTCATTCTAGACTGTCAACATCTTTTTTATATCATGGCAACCAAAATTGGATGCAATATTCAAGTATGGTCTTACATTATAAAGTGGTATTAACATTTCACGTGATCTTGTTTCTATCACTCTATTAATACAGCCTAAGCCTACTTTGCTATATTTGACTTCCTCTATTGTTCTAAGTGGCTAATAGGCTAATACATGACAAAATGCTTGTCCTGTATGAATCTTCAACAGAAAAGGTTCCTGGCAGCCTTCTGGTTCTATTATCTGGGGAGTGATTGCTTAGCTGAAGAGACTCCATAATAGAAGTAATATAAAATTAATCTGGGTTATCCAGATAATGGGTTGCAAAAATGGATTGAACTTTACATGGAAGAGTATTTATTAATTTTTATGTTTTAATATAGAGGAAAAGAAAAAAGAAGACAATTTAGTAAGAACACAGGAAGCAAAATAGAAAAAAACATCTGATACACATGTCTTTTCAATGCATTTTATTTTAAAGGGCTTGGGTAGAATGTCATCTCTGGACTTTATGTGTCAATTCTCTTGAGTTTTGTGCATGTATATGAGAAAGACCATTTAAGCAATTTAATAAGAAAAAAATAGAAATGAAGTCTATGCTAGACATTTGATATATTCAAAAGCCCTCCACCTAGGCTGCAAAAATCTGATGCATTTGGGAGAATGTACAGATGCATTCAGCAGTGCAATTTTAATATACCAATTTAATACACAAAATCACAGTTGTTTCATTTTTTCAGAAATGCTTGCTGCCATAGATCATAGCCCCTAACTAAAATATTAACATTTCATGAATTGAACTTTATTAAATTCATGGTTCTTTTATTTATTGTTTGCATATTATGTACAGTGGTTCAAGACTATATCAGGTTGGGCTATTTTATTTTCATTAAATTTTCATTAAATTCATTGAGCCAATTTGGTCTAGTGGTTAAGGCATCAGGTTAAAAACCAGGAATGTGTGAGTTCTAGTCCTGCCTTAGGCATAGGAGCTGGCTGGGTGGCCCAAGATCACCCTCTCTCTCAGTCCAACTCATTTCACAGTGAGGTTGTTATGCGGAAAATAGAATAGCAATAACACTTAGACATATATACTGCTTCATAGTGCTTTTATAGCCCTCTCTAAGTGCTTTACAAAGTCAACCTATTGCCCCCAACAATCTGGGTCCTCATTTTACCCACCTCGGAAGGATGGAAGGCTGAGTCAACCTTGAGCCAGTGAGATTTGAACTGCCGAACTGCAACTAGCAGTCAGCTGAAGTAGCCTGCAGTACTGCACTCTAACCACTGTGCCACCTTGGCTGGAGGAAGGAATACTGTGGATGTTTGCTGCCTTTATTATTATAAAAACAATAATAATAAATAAATAAATGGAATAACTGAGGCATGGAGGCTGTCCCAATTTGCTTTACTAAGAAGGGATTTTAATGTCCCTCAGTCCAAATTATATTTGAGACTCTAGGTTTGTTTATGTTTTCAAGCAACTACTTAACAATGATAAATGAAGAAGTCTTTTGTAGCAGGGCTTTCAATAGCTTTTTATATTTTCAACCATTTTATTTCAGTTTTCTCTGCAGTAGTTCTTTTTCCATCATTATTTCACTAATAATTTTGCCATGTAGGAGCCTTGGTAGTACAGTGGTTTAATGCACCCTGTTATTAACACAGCTGCCTGCAATTTCTGCAGGTTCGAATCTTACCAGGCTCAAGGTTGACTCAGCCTTCCATCCTTTCTAAGGTAGGTTAAATGAGGACCCAGTTTGTGGGGGCAATAAGCCCCCATACAAAAGTATGAAGGCTATTGCTTAACGCATTGTAAGCCGCCCTGAGTCTCCGGAGAAGGGCGGCATATAAATCAAATTAAAATAAAAAAAAAATAAATGTATAAAATATAGTACTAACATTTATTTTCATCTTCATATAATGTATTATTCTTACATATGTTTTTTAAATAAAAAACAACAGCCCTTGTTTTTCATCCATAAACATTGACAACCATATCTCTGCCTGCTTGTCTTTCCAATGTAGGCTATATGATATTTTAGAAAAAAGTTAAACATGGCGATCCCAACTTCTCTTTCTTACCTAACAAATTATATTTAGCATCCAAACCATCTCTCTGACATTTCTCTATGTCAACAGCATCTACACTTTTAAAGGCATATTGGCTCTGTTCTCTATATGGCTATCTAGATACACTTTCATTGGAGATGCAAAAAAATACTATGAAATCTGATAGGAGCAAGCTGAACATTCATTATATTTCTTCCATAATCTCCCCACTATATAATGGTGTGTCCTATTATCCAATGCCTTTTCTTGGCTCAACATACAATATTTTATCTATAGGATGATAGTTAAAACAAATCACAGATATATACAATAGATATATGTTTTTACTAGACAGAAATTATGAAATATTATAATAAATGAAGAGATGCAATTTGTTGAACATTTATATCTTTAATATGGTCTTGAGATGAACGTTTCAAAGGAAAGGAAGGAAACCTTTTTCCTTCTCAAAAAAAGATTGTAAAAATTAAAAAAAATTCAAGGACAGATTATTTACATCAGAAGGTTAAATACTAGCATGGAAAAATTTAATGACAAAATCCTTAGAAATAAAAATATCTATATTTCTTATGCACCCAATTGCCTTGGAACAGAGGAAACAGGTAGCTCTTTTTTCTGTATCCTGGAAGAATTGTTCATGCTTGAAAAAATGAATTTGGGAAGTTTCCGAAAGATGCCCTAATTAATTCACAATTCAGTTGACAGAATTCACAATCGATTGTATTTGTCTTGATTTGCTAACTCAAATTAACTCTGAAGCTGTGAGTGTGTTTAAAAATGAAACAAGTATTGAAGCTTCCAATTTTATAACAAGAAGAGATTGTGCATAAGAGATTGGGCATTTGGATACCAAAATTTGAGTTGTAGTGAAATAAAGAGGACTTCCTTGACCAATGATATAATTATAGAGTTCAGACATCCATTGAGCTGATTCCTCCTTCTATTTAAAGTTGGAGGAAAAACTGAAGTGGACACCTAGATTCCATTGGTACTGCCATCTCTTCTCCAGGATCCAATTAGAATTCCAGGCATAAATAGAGAGGATTTATGAAGTATACCCCTTTCAAATATCCCCCGTCCTCTCTCTCCCTCCCTCCCTCCCTCTCTTAAAAGTTCACACAATAATTCCTGATTCACATTCCTCCATTCTGGTCAGAGTATTATGCTCTGCTCAAAGTTAATCTATTTAAATAGTATTTAATTTTTTTTACATGAGGTGTGAAGGCTGATCTTTGTGATGGACACCTTACTCAATGCATAGGAGGTTTCTGTCCTTCAGCAAAATGACTTCTGGGTGGGGTTTGATTACCAGTTTAGATTAGTTTTCCATTAGAAGTGTTGAATCTATGTCATCTTTTTGACGTGCCAACCTGTCTCATGCAGTTACAAAATTGGGGGGCAGCAGTAGAGAGAATAAAACTGGGAAGTTTTCTTTTTGCATTGACAAGGCAGCAGTCATTCTAGCTGATCACATGGGGAATGGCAGGGAAATTCTGCTCTATTAGTGAAATAATTTAGCAAGCAGGACAGCCTGGGAGGAGGAAATACTGAAATACATCCAAGAAGAAGATCCAATCTCTTTTGACATTCACCAAAGCCAAGAAAGTGACAGAGAAAGCTGGGCTGCCATCCAAAATGCTCCAAACGGCTAATTCAGAATGCTAAAGCTTCTAAGGGCAGTCAGTGAAAATGTTGAATGGATCACTTCAACCATAAAGGGATTTCAGTGGATTCTTATAGCATTCAGGAATTCTAAGCGAGTATTTTTCCTGTGGCCTTTAGAAGAAAGGGCTCCTGCTGGATTTGGTTGACAGAGGTCACTCCAAAGTAAGCCAACATTTAGTGCTCAGAGAGAGGAAAGAGGATTTCAGCAGAAGTCAGTCGATACAAGTGCTTCTTTTTGGCACCCTTGCTTTTATCACAATGCTTTTCTTGTTAATCCTCAATCCCAAAAGGCAACTGTTTGCAAATAAAGTGACATAATGCCAATTTTAGACATTTTGTTCTTTTGTCTCTTTCTAGTTATCTTTACTGGCTTATAACCACAGAGAGAACTCACCTTAGGCACACATCCACAGGCCGCTCGACGGAGCCTCCGGTAGCAAGAGCAGGGATTGGTGTCTCCGGGCTCCCTTGTTTGGCGAATTCTGCAGGAGGCTTGGTAACCGGTGACCCTCCTGGGCCCACACACCCTGCTCCTGGTCTGCACAGCACAAAGTGCTGATGGGGAGTGCTTTGCATTTGACTCTTGGAGACTTTGCTCACACAGGCATCCTGGAGTTATTAATAGTTAATGGGAACTCAGAGTCCAAGGATCTCAGATAGCATCAGCAGGGGCAAAGCTGGGAAGGGGGAAAGGATACTTCTGCATCCCTCAATAAGCAGCTCCGGGACTAGTTGTGAACATCCTTCTCTTCCCACAGACAGCATTATTTACATTTGTACAAATATGATGTGTATGCCATATGGTTCCAGTAAATCACATAAATCCATCGATGGTAGTAGGGCAAGCGGTGCTCCAGAGCTTTACACTACACAGGTTAATAGACAAGGGGTGTAGGGAGTGGGAAGATTCAGGCAGGTCCATCAGGATGGCTCCACCTGCAGCAAATTATGTCAGATGGTTATCTGTTGCTTTTTTCTATTCAGTCTTAGAAAGAAAGCATGCTATTTTCCAGTTTGCGGGCTTATCAACAGAAGAATTAAATAAAATATTTAACTGTAAAAGCCATTTATAAATTACCTATGTAAAAAGATTCTCTGATGTGAAGGAAACTATTCAACGATGAAAGGAACTTTTTGTCAGGTCCCAGAAATTTCTACAGGGATGCTGGCATTTTGGTGGGAGGAAGGGGCTGCAATAGACCCATCAAGTTGGCAGAATGAGACTGGGGTTTTTAGTGGCCATAGTTGAATGCCCAGTTCCCCGACCAGAGTCGGGCTTATTAGGTTTCTCGTGGACCCTGAATTTAGCAATGCCTTAAGTCTACTTTTCTCCCCGTTACGGAATTAATAGTTCTATAGAGGTTGTAAAGGGTTTGACAACCCCACTCACCAAACAGTCTTCATAGTTGCTCTCGGATTGACTGGGTTCCTCCACCAGAGGGGTCAGAGTTCCTTGCACCGTAATTGATTCCTGCGGGAACTCAACGACCGCATGGGTCTTCAGGGTGATATCTTTGGCACACGGTGGTGGCTTTGAGGATTTCCCTCCGACCTGCTTCTCTCCCTTTTGGGTGAACATTCTCACATGGCATTCGTTTGTGTGGTGACCTTCCTTCCCGCAATGGAAGCAGACTGAGCGCAGCGGGGCAGAGCAAGGTTTGGTTTCCTCCCTTCTCCCTTCTGGCAGGGATCTCTTCCAGGAGTGGTTTGCGCAGTACTGGTTTCAAGCTTGGTCAATTTTCGCTTCCTCAGCCAAGATACACCAGTTGTACAGGTGGACTGGGGCTCCATGGGCAATGCAGGCGTTGTACAGATAATTGTTTAAACCATCTTTGAACGAATTCACAAGTATTTCCTCTGACCAATCTCGTGGCAAGTCAGATCATGAAAATCTTCAATGTACTGGGTGACTAGACGGTGTCCCTGTCTGATGTGCCTTATGTGGTCTCTAGCCTTGTAGTCAGCTAGGGGGTTGTCAAATCTCCATCTCAGGGCTGTCATGAAACAGCCCTGAGATGAAGTTGCGGAGCTACGGTGCATCTGTATTATGAAGGCTCACCATCCAACATGCGGCTGATCCTTCTAGAGCCTAGGTGACAACCCTGACTTTGGCACCTTCTGTAGAGAGATCCCTCCCATACTCCTGCATGTAGGTCAGTTTGTGTGTGTGGAAAAATCCCAATTGCTGGGGATTCCCATCGAATTTGATGCCAAGAGGGGATGCCTTCCATTCTAAGGTTGGAAGCCTCCTCTAGTCGAGTTGCAAGCCTTACTTTGCGTTGAGATGTCTCCTGGGAGGATCTTCCATGGTGGAAATGGGTTCATCAGTAGTCCCCGCAGTTTCAGCCAATGCCCCTGGGGTTGGGGATCCCTTTCGTTCATTGGTAGTCCCTTTTTGTACTCCTAATTGGCTTGCCCCCCTTCCTCCCACCAAAATGCCAGCGTCCCTGAAATTTATTTATTTATTGGTTCAATTTATATGCCGTCCTTCTCCGGAGACTCAGGGCGGCTTACAATGCGTTAAGCAATAGCCTTCATACTTTTGTATATACCTGCTTAGTAGGGCTTTCGCCCCCCCCCAAGCGGTGTTCTTTTTTATACGAAGTCAGCTTATTGCCCCCACAATCCAGGTCCTCATTTTACCTACCTTGGAAGGATGGAAGGCTGAGTCAACCTTGAGCCTGGTGAGATTTGAACTCGCAGTAATTGCAGGCAGCTGGCAGCTAAGTGCTATTTAACAGCACTTTAGTCCGCTGCACCACCAAGACATATCTGGGACTTGACACTTTTCCTGAAAAAAGAAAAGGTTGAGATGGGGAAAAATGTACAGAAGGGATAGAGGCAACAGTGGTATTAAAAAAAAACACCCTCAAAATCATAAATATGAAAGACCAGACAGAGTGGAAAGGTCACACAGTGGCTACATAGAAAATATATATTGTTGAGAACTCCTATAAGCCCAGCTTGAATAAATGCTTAAGCAAGGAACTCAAAGAAATAGTCTCAGGCCTGACAATTCAAAACTTTGTTTGTCAATAGTGTAAAACAATCTGGTACTTTAAAAGCTTACATTAAAGAAAACAGGGCATAACATGAGGCTGGAGAATGTAAAACTAGCTAGAGAAATTTTTTGGAAGTCATTTCCAAGTTTGGTTCTACACTTTGAAAATATCTATTACACTCTTTTATCTCTATCTGCAATCAAATCGTATTCATATATTTAATGAAATCAGAGTTGTTCAAGGTCAAAATGGAAATCCTTGAACTATAGCACCAAGTGGTGCATTGAGGCTTTAGGTCAAATTGTTCCTTGGGTTAAGATATGTCTTTAATGATTCTTAAGACAACTGCATCTATCATGCCAGCCCTTTTGACATAGATTCTGGACAAAGCTCTGACTTCATTTAGGATTGTGCCTATGCAGTTGTAGTCTCTGCTATCTGTGCAGTCTCTATCAACCTATTTATTCTACTGACTGCCAGCTGCCTGCAATTTGGCAGTTCGAATCTCACCAGGCTCAAGGTTGACTCAGCCTTCCATCCTTCCAAGGTGGGTAAAATGAGGACTCAGATTGCTGAGGACAAGAGGCTGACTTTGTAAACCGCTTAGAGAGGGCTGTAAAGCACTATGAAGCGGTATATAAATAAATAAATAAATAAATAAATAATTTTATTTCTATACCACCCTTCTCCTGAAGGACTCAGGGCGGTGTACAGCCTATTTAAAAACACAAAAAACACGACAACAATTTAAAATTTAAAATCATTAAATAATTAGGCTCCAATTAAAATCCCAGAAATTAAAAATACCCCAATTTAAAACGTTATGTTAATAGCCCTGCCTGGCGGAACAACAGGGTCTTCAGAGCGCAGCGAAACACCCGGAGGTCGGAAATCTTTCGTATTTCGGGGGGCAGTTCATTCCACAGGGCTGGGGCTCCCACAGAGAAGGCCCTCCCCCTGGGTGTCGCCAGCCGACATAACTTGGCTGATGGCACCCGGAGGAGACCCTCTCTGTGGGAGCGGACTGGTCGGTGGGAGGCTATTGGTGGCAGAAGTCGGTCTCGAAGGTACCCGGGTCCTATGCCATGGAGTGCTTTAAAGGTGGTAACCAACACCTTGAATCGCACCCGGAAGACCACTGGGAGCCAGTGCAGCTCGCGCAGGAAGGGTGTCACGTGGGCGCAACGGGTTGCACCCATAACCACCCGCGCGGCCGCATTCTGGATCAGTTGGAGCCTCCGAGTGCTCTTCAAGGGGAGCCCCATGTAGAGAGCATTACAATAGTCCAACCGGGAGGTGACAAGGGCGTGAGTGACCGTGCGCAAGGCGTCCCGATCCAGAAAGGGCTGCAACTGGTGAATCAGGCGAACCTGATAAAAGGCCCCCCTGGCCACGGCCGTCATGTGCTCTTCTAAAGACAGCCGTGCGTCCAGGAGGACACCCAGATTGCGAGCCCTCTCTGTGGGGGGCAAGGATTCACCCCCAATAGTCAGCGATGGCACCTGCTGACTATATCGGGGCGCCGGAAGCCACAGCCACTCGGTCTTGGAGGGGTTGAGTCTGAGCCTGTTCCTCCCCATCCAGGCCCGCACGGCCTCCAGGCAGCGGGACATCACATCAAGGGCATCGTTGGGGTGGTCTGGGGTGGAGATGTACAGCTGAGTATCGTCAGCGTACAGATGACACTTCACCCCAAAACCACGGATGATCTCACCCAGCGGCTTCACATAAATGTTGAACAGGAGAGGCGAGAGGACCGACCCTTGCGGCACTCCCCATGCGAGATGCCTCGAGGTCGACCTCTGTCCCCCTGCCAACACAAACTGCGAGCGGTCGGAGAGGAAGGAGGAGAACCACCGCAAAACGGTGCCCCCTATTCCTAACCCCCTCAACCGCTGCAGCATGATACCATGGTCGATGGTATCAAAAGCCGCCGAGAGGTCTAATAGGACTAGGACAGAGGAGCAGTCCCTGTCCCGAGCCCTCCAGAGATCATCCACCAACGCGACCAATGCCGTTTCAGTGCTGTACCCCTGCCTGAAGCCCGACTGGTACGGGTCCAGATAGATAGCTTCATCCAGGTGCCGGGGAAGTTGTTGTGCCACCACGCTCTCAACAACCTTCGCCACAAAACGAAGGTTGGAGACTGGACGATAGTTGGCTAATTCAGCCGGGTCCAGGGAAGGCTTCTTGAGGAGGGGCCTCACTACCGCCTCTTTCAAGGCGGCAGGAAAGGCACCCTCACTCAGAGAAGCACTTATAATCCCCTGGAGCCAGCCTCGTGTAACCTCCCGGGAGGCCAGCACCAACCAGGAGGGACACGGGTCCAATAAACACGTGGCGGCACTAATCTTACCCAGAACCCTGTCCACATCCTCGGGAGTCACAGGATCAAACTCCTCCCAGGTAACATTCTCAAGACCTGCCCTCGTCTCCTCCCGTGGACTCATCCAGTCGGAGTCCAAGCCATCCCGAATCCGAGCGACTTTATTGTGCAGGAATTGCACAAAATCCTCAGTGCGACCCTGCAAGGGATCTTCCCGCACTCCCCCCCGGAGGAGGGAGTGGGTCACCCTAAACAAGGCGGCTGGGCGGTTCTCTGCAGATGCGATAAGAGCGGAAAAGTGGTTAGACTTTGCCGCTTTTATCGCCACTAGGTAGGTCTTGATATAAGACCTCACCTGTGTCCGGTCGGAATCGGATTGACTAGTCCTCCAAATGCTCTCTAGGCGTCTTTTCCGACGCTTCATCTCTCTCAGCTCCTCAGAGAACCAAGGAGCCAGTTGAGATCGGCATCGGGTCAGAGGCCGCAAAGGCACGACGCGGTCCAAAGCTCCAGCGGCCGCCCTTTCCCAGGCGGCCACCAGCTCTTCAGTCGAGTCGTGTGTTAGGGTCTCAGGGCACGGCCCAAGCTCCGTCAGGAACCTTTCGGGTTCCATCAGGCGCCTGGGACGGAACCATCTAGTTGGCTCCATCTCCCTGCGGCGGGGGACAGCGGTAGGAAAGTCTAGTTGGAGGAGCGAATGATCTGTCCATGACAAGGGTTTAATATCTAGGTCCCCTCTACCAAGATCATTCAACCACTGACCAGAGACAAAAATCAGGTCCAGAGTGTGTTCCCCTATGTGAGTTGGGCCTTGAACTAACTGGGTCAGGTCCATGGCCGTCATGGAAGCCATGAACTCCTCTGACGCCTCACCCGCCTCACCCGCGGATGGAAGGTTGAAATCCCCCATGACGATAAGTCTGGGGGTATCAACCGCCACCCCGGCAATGACGTCGAGTAGCTCGGGCAGGGTCGCTGCCACGTGGCAGGGAGCCAGGTACGTAGTCAGCAAACCCATCTGCACCCCACGGCCCCACTTTACACAGAGGGACTCACATCCGGCTATCTGAGGAACAGTGGTCTCCCTCGGACAAAGACTTTCCCTAATAATCACCGCCACTCCCCCACCCCTCCCCTGGGCCCTTGGCTGATGAAATGCACGGAAACCTGGCGGGCACATCTCAACGAGGGGGACCCCCCCTCCTGGCCCAACCAGGTCTCCGTAATACCTGCCAGGTCCGCACCCCCCTCCGAAATAAGGTCACAAATGAGGGGGGCTTTATTAACCCCCGACCTGGCATTACACAACATCAGCCGCGGACCCAGGGCCTGAGACTCTACACAACCCAGGGCATGAGTCACGCATCGGGGGCCGGAGTGCGCAATCGCTCGTAAACAGCGTATGCGCACCCCCGACACTTGATATGGCCCCCTGATAAGTCTAAGTGCTATTGCTATTCACCCTGAAGCAATGTTTCTCAGCCTCTTTATGATATGTGGACTTCAACTCCCAGAATTTCCAGTCACCATGAAATCCATTCATTGTAAAGTTGCTGTCTGTCAAAGAATTTTTAAAATATATTTTTATTTCATCCCTTTGGAGTGGCAGTATTTGAGAAAAACTTCAAAGGGAGTGGGAAAATCAGACATACTTTGGGATATATAATATACTGAAATTTGAATCTATTACAAGTGAGGAAGAAGGATTAAGATGCAAACAACAAGCTATTCTCCATTACATTCTCTTGGGAGTCTCTCTTCAATATTCTGTTTTTCTCCCCTCTGGTTCTGTTTTTATTATTTTTCCTTGGTAGGATTGCAACTTTCTCACACTATTACATAAAATTTATTTTATCCTTGTGGGAATAGTTTCACAATTCAGTTGATATGCAGAGGCACTAATCCTGTCTGTGGAATGTTGCTGCGTGGAGAAAGATACAAAATAAAAATCAAATCCCATCCCTGGACATCCCCCCACCCACCCAATTAATTTTTAAAACAAACGCTGCTAAGAAGTGAAGTGTCTGACAGGGACAGGAAAATGCACACAGAAAGGAAAGGGACTTGTGGACAGAAAGTTTCAGGTGTCCACAGGCTGTGGGCAAAGATGGCAAGTTGGCAAGCTGCAATGGCGGACATTCCTGGAAACCTTGCTTGTTATATTTCTTTATTTGGCTGACAATGATACAAAGTTTTTACAATCTATTCTTTCACAGGAGTAAAAGAGTATCTGTCAATAATAAGAAAATACACACATATAAAGTCCTATAGTAGCAGCCACTGGAATCCAAATGTTGTGGATTTTGAAGTGCAGTTTCTGAATTTATGCATCAGTGTGTGGTTCCCACCCAGACTGAAATGCAGTTCGTTCCTCTTGGCCCTTCCTTCAGCAGCAGGTCCCTTTGGACCTATAGACCTCCACACTGCTTCTCCCACAAAGGGCCTCCAGTGTCAGTTCTGCTGAGGACTCTGCTAGACTCTTACTGGGTTTCCAGTGCAGGAACTTTAATGCCTGAACATTTTCTGCGTTCAGGTTTTAGCTTCCCTCATTCTGAAAGATGATATACCAACACTTTTGCTCTCCAGCTGAAGCTTCCCCAGCCCACCAGAGGCTATTTTGACTCTCTGGGTCTATATATACAAGTCTGAAGGGAACACACGTTGTGGACTTAGTGTGACACTTCTTGTGTAAATCTACCACACTTAGTGTTGCTTGTGTGTATGTTTCAAAAGAATGGACTTGCTGAACATCCATGGCATTGGAGTTAAAGTCATTGACATTAAAGCTTTTTTTAAAAGGTATAAAATGTCAAGGCTCTTTCTCATGCATCCAAAAAAATATCGCTATGAGCACTCCCAGTCCTGAATACTTGTATCTGCTTACATTTCTGCAGAAGTAAGGTCATTGCTAACAAGGCTGCACTTGTACTGGGCTTGTCAGTGCATCTGACTCTCTGGTCAGAATTGCCGAGAGCAACCCACAAGGCTACAAATTTAACAAGTGATTCTAAGTAGGAAACCAAAGAAGGACATTTTCCCAAAAAGATATTATGGGCCCAAAACATAGTCTTTCTCACCATTAAAATACATATTACTCTTATATTTTAATAGATATTATTTGCTCCTGTATTTCATAAACTGAAGAGGTAACATTTCTTGCCTGCATAATGTAAAACCTACCACCACCAATGACAAATCTTGTGATTTTTGTTTGTACTGGCTGTAAACCTAAGGGTTTATTTTCTCCAGCTTTCAGTTGAATTTGTGTTGACATGCCATCATCATATGTCATTCCTGTTATTGTCACTGTGCGGATTTTAGAGCTTTTATTTTGTTTTGGAATCTATCTATTTTAGAAATTGCATAGCAATCATGAAAAATCTGTTAAATGTATAATAAATACATTGAACAAGAGGTTTATTGAAAAGGCTTATGTGCAATTAATTTGAATAATTTTAACTGCCAACATTTACATTTTACCCTTAATGTTTTTATATTCGTGTATACACACACACGCACAGAGAATTAAAAATGAAATATGAGTGTTTTACACATGCACACACATATTGATTGGAAGTGTTTCAAGATGAGAATATGAAAGATCCTGCAAAGGTGAATGCCAGTATACTGTTTAAGCACATTAATATGAAGAGCCTGTCACATAGTATTACATGAACAGATTTCTACACGCACAGCAAAATACTCCTTTCCTCCTGCTATCCCACCTCCTCCTGTTATGTTCTCTTTTGCAGAGTAGAGCTCAGGCAAAAAAATAAGTTCAAGAGATAGCAGAGATTTTGTCAGATGTAAATGCCTTATTCTCTAATGTGTAAATAGTGTACAAACAGGGTATCAGGGGTTAACTTATTCTTCACTTCTTAATGTATTCATAATTCACCACTCCCACATATAGCTCCACCCATTGTATATATAAGGAGCTACCTACACCCTTCCCCTTGCTTCTATCTGTGAATATTCAGTGAATATAGAATGCCTATTGTAAATAAAAGAATATATAGTTAAATCTTTAACTCTTGCTAATCTTATTGAGTCTGATCCTGAAAATATTGCAACATACTGGTAGCAGAGGATGGTTAATTGACTCAATAAAAAACTTTAAAATGTCTAAGAAAGATAGGCCCAACACCAGGGCCTACAGCAAAGAAATGGAAACGGAACAAGAAATAATCAACGAATCCACAAACGCAATTTCGAGAGAGTCCGAAGAATACACCACTGAAGACGAAGAAATAATTGATGACCAGGAGGAAATCGAAATAGAAAATAACGAACTCAGGTCAGAGATATTAAAACTATTAAAAAGCCAGAAGAATGATGAAAGCCTCATCGCGAACCTCCAAGATATGCTGAAGAACAGCGGAGCAGCGAGAGAGAAAAACATCACTAATGAAAAGCCTAAAGATCCAAAAGTAGTGAGTGATATGACTGCGGAGAAAATCATTACAAAGAAGAAAAACGATGATCCCGCGCGAAAATTTGAATGGCAGCCATCTTGGTTTCAACAGGCCTCCAAGATGAGCGAAGCAGAGCCAATCAGCAAGCTCAATTCAAAATTTCTGGCGCGAAAAATGTTATCAGACAACGAAAACGAAAAAGAAGATTCAAACACCTCAGAAGAATCAGAACCAGAAAGTGAGGAAGATCCAACAAAACACCAAATAAAATCAGCAATGAAAACGCTCTTTGCTGCATTTGGGCCAAAACTGAAAATTACTAAAAAGATGCCGAAGAAACGAGCGAGCAAGCCAATGCCTCAAGACCTGCCCGCTCCCATCCTGACTACAAGAGCCCTGACGCCCGAACCCAGAGAGCCCTGCCGATACCGCCCTACGCCGCAGACCGAAGCAAGCACCAACGCTCTCAATAGAAGAGGAAGAGCAGCCACCGTCGTCAGGACTCCCAAAGTCGAACCAGAGACTGACTCGTCTGAAGAGGAGCAGAGCGAGCAAGCCGCAATGGGGAGAACCTTCCACGACGACGCCGAAGAAGAAATGAACAACGCGCATGCGCGAAACTACGCTGACGGTCCGGGAAGACATGAACTAGAGAGAAGATCATGCAGACTCGTAGCGAGCATCCCCACGCCGTTTTGCAATTTTCTGCATTTACGAGACCACGGACTACCTCAGGTTGTAAGTAATGGACCCAATAATGTCGGAAATTTACCCAGTGACTTCCCAAAACTAAGGGTTGATGGCATTAATTTACAAGAATGGTATCAACAGCTCCAGGTTGTCTTTATGAAGGAAAACTTACTGTTTTTTATCACTAGTCCCCCAAAAAGACCTTGGACTCTAAAAATAGATTGTTTACACCATAGAGCTTTTTTCTTAATAATATCTAGTGTGTCTCCTGCAATGTATCACAGCATTAAGCCAAATTTGACTGTTTCAGAAATTATTCAATGCATGTTTAATTTGTTTCACAGTGACAGTGTAGCTACCACCACAAGGATATCTAAAGATTTCTTTTCGTCTAGGGTAAAACCAGGGGTTTCCATAAGTGAACATTTAATATCTTTGAACAAAATAAGAGCTGAACTGCATTTGAGGGGGGAGGTGATTTCAGACCAAACAATGAAAAGTGTTATTATCAACTCACTTGATCCATCATGGGACAATTTTATGTCACATTTAGACACAATCAATCTAGGATATTTATCCATAGAAAGTCTATCCAACAAATTGATAACAGAAGATAATTCTAGAAGGAATCGTTCTAACAATCACACAGAACATAAACCATATAGGAAAGTAGCTTTCCAAGAAAAATATAGTGGAACATTTAAATGTCATAATTGTGGATCCAGGGAACACAATAGAAGAGATTGCCCAAAATTTTTAAAAGAAAGATATAGATCAGAATACAGAAACAAATACGATTATAGACAGCCTTCCATAGAAAGGCATAGATATAGGAGCCCACCAAATCTCAGAGAGAATAGAGGGGGCAGAGACAATTCAAAGGATAGAAAATCTGGTTCACTGAATGGATTAAATAAACAAGAAAACACTAACACACAGCAAAGTGAGAACAATAATTGGCTTATTGATTCTGGAGCAACTAATCACACCACTAATAACAAAAGTATATTGTCTTCATTTGCAGAAGATAAATTTGTAATTAAGGTAGCTAACCAAGAAAAGGTTCAAGTATTAGGTAGAGGAAATGTAACCTTGCCTGGTCTAGGAAAAATAGAGGGGGTATTACTGATACCTGAAATACCTCATAACATATTAAGTGCCATAAAACTAAGCAGAGATTCTGACATTAACATTGTCTTTTCAAAAGGAAAGGCAACTTTGGAAAAGAATAAAATAAACGTAGGCACTGTGGTGATTAAAGGAGGCCTACCTTATCTGATAACAAAAGAAAAATGGTTACATAACATTGATTCAAATATGGAAGATTGTATTGAAATAGATGATGAGAATGTTAACAACAGTGACAATGATGAATGTAAAATATCTCATGATCACACAGATGCACACAACGATAAGAAGCCAAAAATAGGTAAACCAATTCATGATGAGTGTGCTCACATCTTACATAGGAAGTTAGGACATGCCAGTTTTCCTGTAGTACAAAAAATGACTGAACACGCAGAAGGTGTTAAAATAAAAAATTGTGAAAATTATCTGGAATGCTCAGTATGTAAATCTACAAAACTAAAAACTAGTCCCAGGCCAAGAAAATCTACTAGATCAACTAACAAAATTTTTGATTTAGTGCACATGGACTTAGTTGGTCCATTAACTCCATCAATCACTTATAGAAAACGTTACTTCCTGACAATAGTGGACGATTATAGCCGCTATGGATTTGTTTATACATTAAAACACAAAGATGAAACATTTCAAAAATTTAAAGAATTTTACAAACGCATAGAAACACAACACAACATCAAAATAAAACAAATTATGACAGACAGAGGATGCGAATTCATGTCTAAAGAATTCTCCCAATGGTTAAAAGACAAAGGAATGTTACATTACACATCTAGTCCATTTTCTGCGTTCCGAAACGGGATTGCAGAGAGAAAAAATTCCACATTACAAACCATGATTAGATGCACATTGGAAGATGCTGGCTTAAGCAAACAATTCTGGTCAGAAGCCTTACATTATTCAAATTACACACAAAATAGAACATGGTCCAGCATTGTAAATAAGACACCATATGAAGTGATGTATAATAGAAAACCAAAATTAGCACACATGCATATATTTGGAGTCACAGCAGACGTACACATACCTAAACAATTAAGAAGAAAGGGAGAAAATGTGTCCAGAAGACTCAGATTTATGGGATATGAGACTGGCACTAAAGGATACAGATTCATTGATAGTAACAACAAATTTATAGTCTCCAGAACAGCTGTGTTCCATGAACAAGCCAACTGGTCTAAATTACATCTTAATGAAATATTCCCAAATAAATATGAAGATACAAAACCTCATGAGAAAGGGACTATAGAAAAGCAAAATATCAACAAATATAAAAACAAAACCAAAACTTGGACAAATAGCCAACACAAAATAAAGACAGACACACTAACAAAAAAGGAAGCAAGATATTTGCATGATAACGATAGTAAACCCGAAAAAATCATTAGAAACACCAGAAATCAAATGCCAAATAAATACAAGGATTATGTAATGCATATGGATGGTGAACCAACAACACCCAATACATATGAGGAAGTATTAAAACTTCCTCGCGAAGAAAAAGAAAAATGGGAATTAGCAATGAAGAAAGAGATGGAAAGTTTACAAGGATTAAATGTATTTACACCTGCAATTGCACCTAAAGATAAGACAATTATTGGTACCAGGTGGATATATAAAATTAAGAATTTAGAGGGAGGAAATACTCTATACAAAGCTAGATTAGTTGCACAGGGTTATGCACAGAAATATCCGGAGGACTATACTGACACGTATTCCCCCACTGTAAGAACAGAGAGTGTCAAAACAGCTCTAGTGGTAGCATCAGCACTCAATCTTGATGTATTCCAATATGACATACAGACTGCGTACCTACACGCAAAACTAGATAAAGAAATATACGTAAGAGCACCTCACAGTCAATACACAAACAGAAATGAGACTTGGTTGTTAAACAAGAGTTTATACGGGCTAAAACAATCTGGTAAACGGTGGTATGATTGTTTAGTAAAAGTACTTAAGACCATGGACTTCAATGCTACCACTGCTGATAATTGTTTCTTTGTCAAGAGGGGTGATGATTACATTGAATTTGTATTGATTTATGTGGATGACATTTTATACATAGGAAAACATAAAGAGAGAAGAGAAACTTTTGTAACTAAATTAAATGAGCATTTCTCGTTGAAATCTTTAGGCAAGGTAAACAAATACCTTGGTGTCCAAATTAATAAGACAAAAAGAGGATTCAAACTTACCCAGAGAGATAAGATCATAGAACTTTTAAATAAATGCAACTTAAACAATGCCAAACCTTGTGATACTCCTATGCAAACTGACTTTCTAAGAAATACTGATGAATCTTCTCCCGAATTCAAGGACAACACATTTTATAGATCAATCATAGGTTCACTCCTTTATATATCTAATTGGACTAGACCAGATATCGCTTTACC
Organism: Pantherophis guttatus; assembly: GCF_059756535.1. NCBI lineage: Eukaryota > Metazoa > Chordata > Lepidosauria > Squamata > Colubridae > Pantherophis > Pantherophis guttatus. Next base: position 98,506,255 of record NC_142068.1, on the reverse strand, counting down.
ACTCAATTTATTATCCAGGTATGTCAGCAAACCAACAATGTATCACTGGGAAGCTGTTAAAAGAATTTTAAGATATCTAAAAAGTACACTAGACTTTTGTTTAATGTTAGAACCTAATGATAATAAAGAACCAAAGCTTACGTGTTATGCAGATGCAGATTGGGCTGGAGACATCTCATGCAGAAAAAGTACATCTGGTTATGTATTTCTCTTAAATGACTGTCCAGTTTACTGGTACACTGGTAAACAAGAACTAGTGGCCACTTCAACGACAGAAGCGGAATATGTTTGTTTATCCAAAGCCGCAAATAACCTTGTATGGTTTAATGATTTAATTTCAGATGTCTGGAAAAAACCTGCTTTGCCTTTTGTTATGCATGAAGACAATAAAGCAGCCATTGAAATATCTAGATCTGATGCCATTGGACAAAGGTCCAGACATATAGATATAAAATTTAAACATGTGAGACAATTATCTCAGGATGGATTTATTAAAGCAGTGCATTGCGACACTTCAGAACAATTAGCTGATATATTGACAAAGCCTTTACCTTCTAAGCAGCACAAATATTTAACCTCTAAGTTGTATGTTTTGTATTGTCCTGAATCTGAGTGTAACTGGTGTTGTATAACGAATCGGCATTTAGAGGGGGATTTGTCAGATGTAAATGCCTTATTCTCTAATGTGTAAATAGTGTACAAACAGGGTATCAGGGGTTAACTTATTCTTCACTTCTTAATGTATTCATAATTCACCACTCCCACATATAGCTCCACCCATTGTATATATAAGGAGCTACCTACACCCTTCCCCTTGCTTCTATCTGTGAATATTCAGTGAATATAGAATGCCTATTGTAAATAAAAGAATATATAGTTAAATCTTTAACTCTTGCTAATCTTATTGAGTCTGATCCTGAAAATATTGCAACAGATTTCATCAGCCAAATAGAACAGATATTTGATATACTGGTTGAAACAAAACCCACTTTCCTGGTTTCAGTTCACCTTCATATTCTTACAATTTCCCATAATTCTGTTATGATAGACAGATAGGAATTAGATGCTAGAAAATAGATAACGGTAATGGTACATGCATTTTTTTCTATTTATATGTAGGAAACCTAATGTTTTATTAGCCACAGTCACACTGTATAGTAAGCAATTTACTTTGAATATATGTAAACATCAACTGAAGATTATAATAGTAAATAAATATATGATTATTTTTATTCTATAACATTTAAAAATCAAACTATTTTATTCCCCTGACTGGAAAAAAAAGAATATAAAGAGTACCAAATAATTTGCTGTGAACTAAATCCTAATAATTTATATTACACCACATTTTATCAAAAGAAAACAATGCAAAACACTGTCTTAGAGATGTTTCCCCCCATATTTGGCCAGTTTCTGTATGGTCACATAATAATAATAATAATGAGTGCCCGGCCCAGTTAAGGGCTATCTTCTTTAGTTCTGAAAATATCCCAACTTGTCTTTTGTCAATCTCATTCCAAGACATTCAAATATCTTGAGACTTTTGACATTCAAAAATCAGTATCAATAGTAATAGGCACCTTGGGTGCAGTCTCAAAACAACTGGAGCACTAATTGAACACCATCAGCCTATTTCAAAAGGCAGCTTTACTCAGAACAGCTTATATCCTGTGATGACATCTGTTGACACCACCAAACAGCCACATCTGCCTATCCTAGGTCCTTGGAAAGGACTCAATAAGTGAATAAAAATGCCAAATCCAGTCTGAACATCTGGATGAGTATGCAACGAACTACGAACTCTCGCCCCTCCTGTTGAACATTTATGTGAAGCCGCTGGGCGAGATCATCCATGGCTTTGGGGTGAAGTGTCAACTGTATGCCGATGACACGCAGTTGTACATTTCAACCCCAGGCCACCCCAATGATGCCCTTGGCGCGATGTCCCGCTGCCTGGAAGCCGTGCGGATCTGGATGGGGAGGAACACTCTCAGACTCAACCCCTCCAAGACTGAGTGGCTGTGGCTTCTGACGGCCCGATATAGTCAGATAACACCATCGCTGGCTATTGGGGATGAGATCTTACCCCCCTCAGAGAGGGCTCGCAACTTGGGCATCCTCCTGGATTCACGGCTGTCTTTGGATGATCATATGACGGCCGTGGGCAGGGGGGCTTTTTATCAGGTTCGTCTGATCTCCCAGTTGCGTCCATTTCTGGATTGGGACGCCGTGCGCACAGTCACCCACGCCCTCGACACTTCCCGTCTGGATTATTGTAATGCTCTCTACATGGAGCTCCCCTTGAGGAGCACCCGGAGGCTCCAACTGGTCCAGAATGCAGCCGCGCGAGTAATAATGGGGGCAACTCGTCGTTCCCATGTAACGCCCCTCTTGCGCGAGCTGCACTGGCTCCCGGTGGTCTTCCGGGTGCACTTCAAGGTGTTGGTTACCACCTTTAAAGCTCTCCATGGCTTAGGACCTGGTTATCTACAGGACCGCATTCTGCCACCGATTGCCTCCCACCGACCAGTACGCTCCCACAGAGAGGGCTTCCTCAGGGTGCTGTCGGCCAAACAATGTAGGCTGGCAACCCCCAGGGGGAGAGCCTTCTCTGTGGGGGGCCCGGCCCTATGGAATGAATTGCCCCCGGACATACGAAGGATCCCCGACCTCCGTGCCTTCCGTCGTGCTCTGAAGACCCTATTATTCCAGCAAGCTGGTCTGACGGGATAAAGGATTTTAATTGGGTTTTGATAGGGGTTTTAAATAACGATTTTAGCTGGGTGTTTTAAATTTGGCCAGTGATTGAATTATTTTAATAAGTTTTTAAATTTTTGTCTTGTATACTGTTTTTACCATGGCTGTTCACCGCCCTGAGTCCTTCGGGAGAAGGGCGGTATATAAATATAGTAAAAGTAAAGTAAAGTAAAGTACAAAATAAAACCTGTCTTTATATAACATTCCATAACAGAGGTTTCTGATATGCTGCTTCAAACAACAGCGATCAACTCAGGATGGGGAACAGCTTGGAAATGTTTGCTTGTTTCAGTTGTTTTCTGAAATGCATGAATTCCATTCTTGTTTTCAAATCTTGTTTTGGGGGGCAGAGATATATTTGCCTGTTTTCAGTTAGTTGGTTCATTTTTCCTCATCTTTTTGCTCTAGCTTCTGTAGTCATTATTGCAAGTCTTCCTGAGAATAGTCTGCATGACCAATACAATATTGTGAAATCATTGTTGTCTTCAAGATGGAGTCATTTTTTAAAAATGAGCCTATAATTCTGTTGGTGAAGATAAAAATTATTTCCAGTGGTTGCCAGAGACAAGCGTTTGGTTCTCTTTGCAACCCTGAAAGTATGTAGCATTGAATATTCCCTGTGAAGTCCAAATAGCAAAAGATTAGGAGGATGGATTTAGTAAGCCTACCATAATATTTTAAATCCTGCCAACTTATCACTACAGCAGATGGATGTTAAAATACTGATAGAACAGAGAAACAGTTATACCACCTAGTGGCCATGGGTACATCAGTCCTTTCTCCCTTGCTCCTCAGCTGCTGCCATTGGAAAGAAGAAAGAAATCCAGTTCTCAGCAAGGACAGATGCATGATGCACAGAGGGTCCAATTATTAAAAGTAGCAGAAAGGCACAGAAATGTACCACAAAATCTTAGGGGAGATTTTTGCCAACTTTTAGCTATGGAAGGACCTTGTTTTGGAGCATAGTACAAGTGGCTAGGAAGAGATGTCCCCTGTTCTCTGCTATAGAAGCCCAGCTGAATCCCAGGCTGAAGAGTTAGCCTCAAGAGGCAAGTCAGAGGCCAATGGGGACAAATCTGGGAGGAACTTTTCTTGCCCAAGTTATCAGGGTTAAAAATACTGTGGGGGTCTGTGGTGCTCTCTGAGCTTTGCTGTGATGTTTCATTGCTCTGCTAGGGAACATTATCAGTGCTGCACATCTGCAAAAAAAACAACCAAGCTTAGAGAGCATCACAGACCACACAGTTCAACCCTGAACTACAAATATTGTCTTGTAGTACCTTTAATAATAGCTCCACTTTGGGTCACATGATCAGGAGAAGGGAGGGGCTTAGAATGGAGGGGTTGACTATGGCTGGGATGCACTGAAGGGGATTTTTCTCCAGAGTTCCTGTCCTGACCCATCTTTTGTTTGAATTCAGCTTTTCTTATTGCAACATTCAGCTGCTCATCTCTTATGTATAAATCAGCTGTAAATGAAGCTGGCTTTAAACATCACTTCCTAGATTTCCTGACCTTCCTCCACTTTAACTGCTGTGATTGGCTAGGCGCTCTGTCCACTCATGGGTGACATAGCTCCTGGTGGGGCATTCTTCTGATTTTTTTTTCTAATTTACACCAGGAAAGGCAGCACAAACTGCTTTCTCTCTTGTGAACGTGACTTCTGAGGAAAATATCTTCACCATTCTTCATACCATTTGGGTTAGAGGGGAAATCTGGGAGAATTCAACAGATCTAACAAAAAAGGAGGTGGAGGCGCATTATATGTAAGAAATCACTACACCTCTAGAGAAATGTATAAAATTAAGGATGAAAGTCTCCTAGAATGCATATGGGTTAATCTAAAAGGAAAATAGAATGATATTGCTACTAGGTGTATACTATACTATAGGCCAGTGTTGGCTAACCTTTTTGCCGTTGCGTGCCAAAAGCGGGGGGGTCGCATGGGGAGTCACACGCATGCATGCCTACACCCATAATGAATGTGTCCCACCTCCATGCATGCGCGTGCGACCCCCCCCAGCACTCCCCCCGTAGGCCCATTTTTTGCCCTCCTCAGGCTCCAGAGGCTCTTGGGGAGGGTAAAAACAGCCTTCCCCACTCCTCCAGAGTCTGGAAATGGCCCATTTCCTGACTTCTGGTGGAACCGGAAGGCCCGTTTTTCACCCTCCCCAGGCTCCAGAGCCTTTCTAGGAGCCTGGGGAAGGCAAAAATGGCCTCCCCCCCCGGAGGCCCTCTGGAGGCCAGAAACACCCCATTTCCTGACTTCCGGTGGGCCAGGAAGGCCAGAAAATCAGCTAGTTGGTGCGCACATGTGCGCTGGAGCTGAGCTAGGGCAACACTCGCATGCCTACAGATATGGGGGGGCATGCATGCCATAGGTTCACCATCATGGCTATAGGCCACCCAACCAAGCAGAGGAAATAGATGAACTTTTTACTAAGCAGTTAGCTAAGGTATGCAGGAAACACACCACAGTCCTAATTTAACTACCCTGACATCAACTGGGATAAACTCTGCATCAAATGGGAGATTGAACAGGTTCCTGACAACTTTGTCAACCAAAGGGTAGAAGAGGGAACTAGAGGGACAGCTATACTGGACCTAATTCTTACTAACAGAGATAAAATGATAGATGGGGTTGGAGTTGCAGGAACTTTGGGGGAGAATGATCATGTCTTACTGGAATTCAACATAATGCAGGGACAAATAATTGAACAAAGTCAAACTACTGTCTTAGACTTTAAGAGACCTGATTCAACAAACTATGGGAGGAAGGATTCCATGGATGGAAATCCTAAAGGGGAAAACAATTAAAGATTTATTTATTATTATGAAATGTAGTGGGTTCCAATGAGCCAGGCAACTCTAAGTGACTTCAACTCTCTTTATTCCATGTTAAAAGCAAGTAGTAAAAGGCTAGAACAAGCTTACTTAACCAGGAACAGACCAAGAATATATGTTGTTAAGGCTGCTGCTACAGGCTGGCCACTGGGTGGAGTAATTGGCCAACAAAGCTGATTGGACCTAAAACCCCGGCCACCTATTGGTAGAATCAGAGAAGCACCAGCTGGGGCCGTTGCAACCCGGAAGCACAGCCAAGCCGATCCCAAGACACAACGTATTATTTATTTATTATTTACATTTTTATACCGCCCTTCTCCCGAGGGACTCAGGGTGGTGTACAGCCATACTAAAACATGTATATCTATAAAATTTAAAAAACAATTTAAAACAGATTAAATGATTTGGCCCTATATTAAAAACTTAAAATCCATTCTTAAGCCAGCCCAGCCTGTTGAAACAGTAGAGTCTTAAGGGCACAGAGAAAGGTACGTAGGTCAGGGATCATACGAATCTCTGGGGGCAGTTCATTCCAGAGGGCAGGTGCCCCCACAGAGAAGGCTCTCCCCCTGGGGTCGCCAGTCGACATTGTTTGACCGACGGCACCCTGAGGAGTCCCTCTCTGTGGGAGCATATTGGCCGGTGGGAGGCCGGCGGCGGCAGAAGGCGATCTCGTAAATACCCAGGTCCTAAGCCATGGAATGCTTTAAAGATGGTGACAAGCACCTTGAATCGCACCCGGAAGACCACCGGGAGCCAGTGCAGCTCGCGCCGGAGCGGTGTTACATGGGTGCACCGTGTCGCTCCCATAATCACCCGTGCGGCCACATTCTGGATCAGTTGGAGCCTCCAAGTGTTCTTCAAGGGGAGCCCCATGTAGAGAGCATTACAGTAGTCCAGATGGGAAGTGACGAGGGCATGAGTGACCGTGTGCAAGGCGTCCCGGTCCAGAAAGGGACACAACTGGTGTATCAGACAAACCTGATAAAAAGCCCCCCTGGCCACAGTTGTCACATGATCTTCTAAAGCAGCGGTTCTCAACCTGGGGGTTGTGACCCCTTTGGGGGTCGAACGGCCATTTCACAGGGGTCGCCAAGGCCCTCTCTCGCCCCCCCCACGCCTTCACTCACCCTCACTCTCTGCTCTGTTGGATCGCCGACCGTTCGCTTACCCCGCCCACTCCCAATCTATTGCTGCCTCCTGAGTCCCAGCTGATGGCTAGAGGAAAAAAAACTGTTTAAATTCTTGCCGCGGGGCTTCAAAGGGCTGCCCTAGAGCCAGTGGTGGGATTCTGCCGGTTCCGCCCCGCCCCTTGCCCCCCCTCCACACCACTATTTATTGCCAATAAATAGTGGTGGGCGAGGGGCGGGCGAGCCAGCAATTTAACAAATGGTTCGGTGTTTTTTTGTAATTTTATTGGCCCGCGGAGCTTCAGCATAGGCTAATTAGCCCTTGATTAATTAGCCCTCCTGACTCTCAGCTGATTTACTCTCAGCTGTTTTGCTCAGGGCTCCGCTGCTTGTTTGCAAAGAGTGCTGGAGCAATTTTTTCCCCCCCTACCTATGCTGAAAAACAAAACTGAAAGTAAAGCAGGCTGTTGGCTTTGCTGTTGCTACAAAGTTGGAAAATTAGGCAGGCAGATTTCTTTTCTTTTTCCTCACCAAAAAAGGTAGGTGCAAACAATGGGCAATTTAGGGAAAAAGTGGAGAGTTCAAGATTTTAAAACACAAAAGAAAAAAAGCTCTATTTAACTAGGGAATTATAATAATCGAGATACTATTAATTGTATATTGTGTTGAAAGCAGAAATGGTTAAGTTGTGGTTTGGAGGAATATATGGGGGAAATTATTTGGTTTATTATTATTGGTAAATATAATTAATTGATTTGTAAGAAATGGGATTGCATGGAAATAATTGGAATATTCATGTTCATATTGATTAATATACAAAAAAGGTAGTTATATAACTAATTGATTTATATTAAAATGTTGAATTTATATTAAACAACTGTAATATTACATAATTAACCAATGTGAGGATGGATATAAAAATAGATGACAATGGGAAGGGGTATAATATAGAATAGAAGGGAAAAATTGAATTTGATTAAGATTAGAGATGAGGATGAAGGGTAATATTGGTTTTTTACAAAAATAGATGAGGAATAAATATGGCAAAAAGGAAATATAGAAATTGTAAATTTAATTGAAATGACTAAACACTGTTTAAATTTGTGAACCGGCCAAATACTCTGTTCAAAGAAAATACATTATATGTTTGTATGTGTGTTTCTAATTATTATTTATTCATATTTGTTCTCTTTTATTCTTTAAAGTTTAACAATTCATTCTTTATCTTAATATCTTTATATTTGTTTGGGGTTGGCTTTCTTCCCTTTCATCTTTTTTATTGTACAGCAATCTTTCTCCTCAAACCTACCACCTCTCTCTTTTCTTTCCTTCTTACTTTCTCTTCCTCCCCCTCTTCTTCTCCCTACTTCCTCTTCCTTTCTCCTTCTCCTCCTCTCTTCCTCCCTCTCTTACCCTCACTCCTACTCTAATTTCCCTTCCCTTCCTTCATCTCTCTCTATTGCTGTATCCTTTTATGCATATGGACTACTCAGAGGGCTGAAAAAGTTATTTTTGACTGGTCCTCGCACTTTTGACCAGTCCTCGAACTTACGACTGTCCTCACATTTTGCGTTTTTGCCCTATCTTGTCACCATGGTGAAGAGAAGCAGTTGTGAAATGAGTGACACGGTTGTTAAGAATGCTACAATGGGCATGATGACCAGTCATAAGTGCGAAGACCGGTCAAAAATGCGAGGACCTGTCATAAATCACTTTTTTCAGCCCTCTGGGTAGTCCTTTTGTGCACATGGACTACTCAGAGGGCTGAAAAAGTTATTTTTGACTGGTCCTCACACTTTTGACCAGTCCTCGAATTTACGACTGTCCTCACATTTTACGTTTTTTGCCCTATCTTATCACCATGGTGAAGAGAAGCAGTTGTAAAATGACTGACATAGTTGTTAAGAATGCTGCACGGGCATAAATGTGAGGATGGTCATAAGTGTGAGGACCAGTCAAAAGTGCGAGGATCTGTCAGAAATGACTTTTTTCAGCCCTCTGAGTAGTCCCTATACACATAGCCATGGCCACCCGGTCACATGACCAGCTAGGCACACCTACCCAGTCACATGACCTCCAAGCCACACCCACAAAATAAGCCATGCCCACAGAACCGATAGTAAAAAATTTTAGAACCCACCCCTGGTTGGGGGTCACCACAACATGAGGAACTGTATTAATTAATGCATTAGGAAGGTTGAGAACCACTGCTTTATTATATCTTGACACGAAGCTGGAAAGAAAGCATACCAATCTAAATCTTTCTACCCTGTTAATTGCGTCCTTAATAGGTTTGTGCTGCATTGATGTCCATAAAGAATAACATTTCAAGGACCATGATTGATAGATTCGTCACTAGAAATTCCAGCCGTGCCTTTTTTCAGCCCTGGGTAGTCCTTTTGTGCACATGGACTATTCAGAGGGCTGAAAAAGTTATTATTATTTTTTTTTAATTGAAAAGTTTTATAAGAATTACAAACAATTTTCTCCCCCCCACCCTTTCCCCTTCCCCACATAATAGAAATTGTACATTTTCTTATACAAAAGAAAGCATTAAAATAAGACATTTTAATTACATTCGGAGTTGCTCTTCTTCTCTTTCTTCCCTCATTCCACAACAAACCTTCTTCTTCTCCTCCTTTCTTTTCCTTTCCTCCCTCCTCTTCTCTCCTACTTTCTCCTGCCTCTTCTCCCACCTCATCCTACTTCCTTTTCGTTTCCCCCACTTCTCTCCTCTTTTCCCCCTTCTCACCTTCACTCCTACTCCTATCCCCTTCCCTTCCTCCTCTCCTTTCTTCCATTCCTCACCCTCCCTCTCCTCTTCTTACCCCCTCCTCCTCTCTCCTTTCTAACTTCTTTGCTGTGAAATATTTTCCTCCTTTAGTGTCTGAGCAACTCCTGTATTCTACTCGTAGATACTTTCTTCTGCTAAAACTTTCTCTATTTACCACTTCCCCCCCCAATCCCTTATCCCACCCTCCCCACCCGCCTGACTTCCCAGAGCAAAAACAGGGTATAGCATCTAACAAACATATGCTAAAATAAACTAACTAATTATAAAGTTCAAAACTCCCACATGTTCTTTAACTCCCCTTGCTCCAATTCATCAACCTCCCTTTTATAAATTCTCAAAACCAATTAAATTAAATTCATTCTTCCTACTTATAAAAAAAACTTTTTCTTGATGTATAATCCGATACTTTAGCAGTCTTACAAACAGTAAAAATCATTTCTATACCCTCGAACATCATTCTTTTTGAACATTACTCCCTAGTGAAATTCTGAGTTGAACATTAATCCTCTTTCTTTCAAAGAGAAAAAGAAAAAGAAAAAAAATTCATCTTAAAATCTTACACATTTTATCTCATATATCTTTTAAAATAATATAGTCTTATGTTAAACATTTTAAAAATCTCTTAATACTTTTAAAATACTTATTTACCAAATATAAATTTCAAAATCTACAGGAGGATGTCTTTCAAATTTTCAATTAACCGTCTTAATACCTCTAACTTTTTAGAGAGCAGCCCTTTTACTATCCAAAACTAATTATCATTTTGCAATAAAATCCTGAATTTAACATTAATCCTCTTCGCTTCAAAAGGTTAGGCATCTTAAAAGCTTATACAATTTATCTCATATATCTTTTTAAAATAATATAATCTTATGTTAAACATTTTAAAAATCTCTTAATACCATTAAAACACATATTTGCCCGGTGCCAATTTCAAAATCCACAGGAAGATATCTTTCTTAATCTTCTGTTCTTCTCTTCTGTCTATATTTTTTCCAATCCTTTTTTTTAATAAATTCTTTCAACAGTCCCCCCCAATTTTATTTTTGAAACTTTTAAAATGGTGATTTGAGGTTGATGTTTCTGAAATACTCGCTCTCTTCTTGAGGTCGCGTTTTCTAACTTGAAATCCCCATTTCGTCTCTTCTTGCTTGTATAATCATTCAGTCCTTTTCTTTGTCCATATAACCAGAATTTGTTGCCATAAAGATTGTCAACTTGCAATAAAGAGACTATTTGTTGCTTTTCTGTCAATTGAATGGAAACGTCCACCAAAACCTTTGTTTCAACTGTGCCAGCCTGTCTTTTAATCCTGACCATCTCTTGATCTTCCAAAAACAAATTCCTCTGAATAATTTCCTGCTGTCCCTCTAACAACTGCTTATATTTTCCCAAGCTGCTTTTTGAAAAAGCCCTTTCAATTGTATCCAACAGGGCAGAAGTAAAAGAGTCTAGAAGTTCTTGAAAAGCCTGAACAGTCACGGCTTGAGAATTTGCTGATTCACCAGCCCTATTGTCAGCCATATTTCAGCCACTTTGTATTCATCCAACTTATTTTTGACTGGTCCTCGCACTTTTGACCAGATCTCGAATTTACGACTATCCTCACATTTTACGTTTTTTGCCCTATCTTATCACCATGGTGAAAAGAAGCAGTTGTGAAATGAGTGACATGGTTGTTAAGAATGCTGCACGGGCATAAATGTGAGGATGGTCATAAGTGTGAGGACCAGTCAAAAGTGCGAGGACCTGTCAGAAATGACTTTTTTCAGCCCTCTGAGTAGTCCCTATACACATAGCCATGGCCACCCGGTCACATGACCAGCTAGCCACGCCCACCCAGTCACATGACCTCCAAGCCACGCCCACAAAATAAGTCACGTCCACAGAACCAGTAGTAAAAAAAATTAGAACCCACCCCTGGTTGGGGGTCACCACAACATGAGGAACTGTATTAAAGGGTCGCGGCATTAGGAAGGTTGAGAACCACTGTTCTAAAGACAGCCGTGCATCCAGGAAGGCACCCAAGTTGCGAGCCCTCTCTGTGGGGGCCAAGATATCACCCCCAATAGTCAGCGATGGAGCCAGCTGGCTATACCGGGATGCCAGGAACCACAGCCACTCGGTCTTGGAGGGGTTGTGTCTGAGCTTGTTTCTCCCCATCCAGATCCACACGGCCTCCAGGCACCGGGACATCACATCAGGGGCATCATTGTGGCGGTCCGGGGTGGAGATGTACAGCTGAGTGTCATCAGCGTACTGATGGCACTTCACCCCAAAACCACAGATGATCTCACCCAGCGGCTTCACATAAATGTTGAACAGGAGGGGCGAGAGGACCGATTCTTGCAGCTCCCCACAGTCAAGGGGCCTCGAGGTCGACCACTGTCCCCCCGCCAACACAGACTGCGTATGGTCAGAGAGGAAGGATGAGAACCACCGCAACACGGTGCCCCCTATTCCTAACCCCTCCAACTGGCGCAGCATGATATCATGGTCAATGGTATCAAAAGCCATTGAGAGGTCTAACAGGACCAGGACAGAGGAACAACCCCTTTTAGGAAACTCTGAAAAATGAGATTATAGAAACCCAATTTAACACAATGCCACAGAGAGAATAAAACAAGAGGTCCCAGATAAGACAAGGTTGCATAAAGAATTCTGTGACAAACTGAGAGGAAAAAATGGACAAGAGCCTTGGTAGTACAGTGGTTTAAAGCACCCTGTTATTAACACAGCTGCCTGCAATTACTGCAGGTTCGAATCCTACTAGGCTCAAGGTTGACTCAGCCTTCCATCCTTTCTAAGGTAGGTTAAATGAGGACCCAGTTTGTGGGGGCAATAAGCTGACTTTGTATAAATATACAAAAGGATGAAGGCTATTGCTTAATGCAATGTAAGCCGCCCTGAGTCTCCGGAGAAGGGCGGCATATAAATCAAATTAAAAAAAAAAAGTATAAAAAATGGAAAGGGGGATATATAACTAAAACAGAATAACTATAAATAGCCTGAATCTGGAAGGATGAAAACAGGAAAACCGAGGCTCAGAATGAATTAACACTTGCAACAAATGCGAAAAATAATAAAGTTTCTTTCAACAAGCTAGAAACAAGAAAAAAGTCAAGGAAACGATTGGGCCACTATTGGGAGAACATGGCAGGGAGATAACTGTCAAGCGCCAGGGATATTAGGAGATTCAGGCAGTGCAAATGACTTTAAAATTTTATTGCAAGCTTAAGCTTGCTACAAGAATCTGTCCAACTGGCTTTTAAAGGGAAATGAGAGGGCTGGACTTAGATCTCTTGTGGGTGCGCAGGGACTCGTGATTTATGACGCATTTGACCCCTCCCTTGGGCTCAGCCTGGCCATCTCCGACACTATAGTAATGAGTAGCAGGGAGAAAGCAGAGCTGCTTAATTAATTCTTTGCATTAGACCAACTTACCAAAAGCAGCACCGCAGAATAGAAATGCATGGCAAAATAGGCAAAAAAAGGTTAAGAGAACATCTATCCAGTCTAGATGAGTTCAAATTATCTGAATTAGATGAATTACATCTCTAGAGTTCTAAAGGAACTGGCATACGTGATCTCAGAACCACTGAACATAATCCTTCAGAGCTTCTGGAACATGGGGAAATTACCAGAGGATTGGAAAAGAGTTGATCTGGTTCCAATCACATGTGGTTCTCTTTTCCAAAAGGGAAAAAAACTGGATCCAGTAAACTACAGACCAACCAGCCTGATAATGGTATCTGGGAAGATCCTGGAAAAGATAATCAAGCAGTGCATTTGTAAGCACCTAAAAATGAACAAGATAATTAGTAGAAGCCACATGAATTTGTCAAAAAAATTGATCATATCAGACAAACTTATTGCCTTCTTTGGCAAATTTGGCAAAGAGCCTTGGTAGTACAGGGGTTTAAGGCACCCTGTTATTAAGCTTATTAAGACCAGCTGCCTGCAATTATTGCAGGGTTCGAATCTCGCCAAGGCTCAAGGTTGACTCAGCCTTCCATCCTTTCTAAGGCAGGTGAAATGAGGACCCAGTTTGTGGGGGCAATAAGCTGACTTTGTATAAATATACAAAAGGATGAAGGCTATTGCTGAGCACATGGTAAGCCGCCCTGAGTCTTCGGAGAAGGGCGGCATATAAATCAAATTAAAAAAAATAAAAAATTAGTAGATAAGGGAAACACTGTGAACATAGTTTACTTAGACTTCAATAAGGCATTTGACAAAGTAGAGTCTACTTCTTGATAGGAACAATGTGGGATAGACAGTACCACCACCAGATGGATTCACAACTGACTGACCAACCACATTCAACAGGTAGTCCTCAATGGAACTACATCTACATGGAGGGAAGCATGCAATGCAGTACCTCAAGGTTCTATCTTAGGCCCAGTACTCTTTAACAGCTAGATGAGGGAATAGGAGGAGAACTCATCACTATTTGCAGATGATACCAAGCTAGGGGGAATAGATAACTCTTAGATGATAGACTCAAGATTCAGAAGGACCTTGACTGACTTGAATGCTGGGCCCTATCCAACAAAACACAAGTCAATGATGAGAAAAGTTAAGATCCTACACATAGATAAGAAAAACTAAATTCACAAATATAGAATAGGTGTTATCTGGCTCAATAGTAGCAACTGTATGAGAGATCTATTGCAGGTGTCCTAATAGAACACCACTTTAGTATGAACCAGCAGTATGTTGCAGCTGCCAAAAAAAAATAATGCAATCCTAGGTTGCATCAACAGAGATAGTTTCAAGATCCTTGGTACTACAGGGGTTTAAGGCACCCTGTTATTAAGCTTATTAAGACCAGCTGCCTGCAATTCCTGCAGGGTTCGAATCTCGCCAAGGCTCAAGGTTGACTCAGCCTTCCATCCTTTCTAAGGTAGGTGAAATGAGGACCCAGTTTGTGGGGGCAATAAGCTGACTTTGTATAAATATACAAAAGGATGAAGGCTATTGCTGAGCACATTGTAAGCCGCCCTGAGTCTTCGGAGAAGGGCGGCATATAAATCAAATTAAAAAAAAAAAAAAAAGATCACATGAAGTAATAGTATTTCTTTATACTACACTGGTGAGATCACACTTGGAATATTGCATCCAATTCTGGTCATCATGATACTAAAAAAATGTTGAGATCCTAGAAAAAGAGAAGAATAATAAAGATGATAAGAGGTCTGAGAGGATAAACCACATAATTAATACATGTCTAGTCTAGAGATGGAAACAACTAGCACGCATGTGCAGGGAACCTTTACTTTTACCTTTTAGTCTAATGAAGAGAAGGACTAGGGGTGATATGATAGCAGTCTTCCACTTTTGAGGGGCTATCAGAGAGAAGAGGGGGTTGACATATTCTCCAAAACAGTTGAGGGCAGGACAAGAAGCAACAGGTGGAAGATTATTAAAGAAGGATCCAACCTAGAACTAAGGAGAAATTTCCTGACAGTGAGACCAATTAATCAGTGGAATGGTTTGCCTCTAGGAGTTTGTGGGTTCTCCATCACTGGATGTTTTCAAGAAGAGACTGAACAGCCATTTGTCTGGAATGGTATAGGATCTCCTGCAAGGGGTTGTACTAGAAGACTTTCTAATCCTATTATATATGTCCTACATTCTAATATATCTTGGTTTAAAAAAAGAACAACAAAGAAAACACTATTTCACCGTGCCACTACAATACTGGTCTACAGATGGTCCTCTCTTAACAACCACTCATTCATTTATTATTCAAATTTACAATGATGCCAAACAAATGGTATTTATGAACACTCATAAAGTTCCAGTCATCACAGCATCCCACAATCATGTGATTATGATCTGGGGGCATGACACTCAGCTTAGTTATGACATCACAGCATCCTGCAGTCGCATGATCACCATTTGCAACCCTTTTTGCCAGCAAAGTCAATGGGGAAGCCGACAGGAGTCACAAAAGTAATCACACAATGTCCTCACTTAACAACCCAGAGTGATCTGCTTAACTATGGCAATTGGGACTGCAATTTCTATTGCTCAATGGCTTCATGTTCCCATCGCTTAGTGGTGGAAATTTCAGTCCCAAATGCCATTATTTACCAAGGACCATTTATATTAGAAAAGCCAGCCTTTCATGGCAGGTAATCCAACAGCCAAGATGAAAGGACCGGTGGGTTGACTTGCTAGAGGAATTGTTCCAATTGGAAAAGAAGCAGATGTGTAAGATGGAATGATAGGCTTGGCAGATAGGCTTGAACTGCCATGCTTGTGCCAGCAAAGGTGGGGGGGGGGGAAATACTTGTGTTTGAGCAGTTGAGGAGCCATGAGGTGCAGTGGTTAGAATGTAGTACTGCAGGCTAGACAGAATTGCAGGCTAACTCTGGTCACAGCCAAGAGTTCAATCCTGACCAATTCATGGCTGACTCAGCCTTCCATCCTTCTGAGATCAGTAAAATGAAGACCCAGATTGTTGGGGGCAACATGCTAACTATGTAAACTGCTCAGGGAGCCTGTAAAGCATTGTGGAGAGGTATATAAGTCTAAGTGTTATTGATATTGATACAGGAGGAGAACTCAGGTAGTGGTTGTCTCCCATCAGGCTAGGGAAATTCTTGCCCTCTTAAAGCAGCACATGGCTCACCTTCATGTGGAAGCAGGAAGACCCGAAGCAGAGGAACTACATGCTCTGTATCATCTGGCCAGGAGAAAGTTGGGAGAGGTTAGAATGGAACAGTCAGCCACATTTCAAGCAGTAGTCCAACTCTCTCCTCCATAAGGAAGCATGGGAGGGGGTGGGAATTTCCTCCGAACCTACCTGTAATTGGTCCATTTTTAATTTAAACTTTCTTTTTTCAGCTGGTCCCCCACACTAGTTTTGGTTTTGTTCTGTTCAATTGTCAGAAAGTTACCCTGCTGGTAACAGAATTCTGAGCCCCTACACAGAATTTCTTTCCAGTATTTTATTGTATTGGAAGAAATGGAAAGCAATAATCAAATTCATTCATGCATCCCAGAGTTAAGTGATCTTAAATTAAGAGATTATCCTTAATTCCACATATAAATCATAAGTATGTTCGACGGGTTTATGCATTTGATAGCAATTCCCATGTATTCCTATGGCTTTGAGCTTCAGCCTGCATCCGGTTGCAAGTTGAGGAAAACTGAAGCTTATATTAACAGGGTAGTGGCTCCCTGTTTTCCACCAGAAAGTTCAAGGAAATAGATTGATATTCAGAGGCCAAGGAAGGAAGATTATGAAATTCTAGAACACGCTGATTATATAAGAGAAAGATGAACATGGGCCATTCCTGTTTTATTGTTTAATCTAACTTCAAGGTTTCAGTTTTCATGTTGCTTTGGGATTATTTGGCTTCCAATAATAATCAGTCTCAAACAATAATCAGAGAAAATAATCTGTCTCACATTTCATATAGAATGTACATCAGATTTATAATTTTCAAGCCTCAGAGCTAACTACTGTAAATCTCAAGCTGTTCTTAATTTTTATCTGGAAGACCCAGCTCCCATAAATTACAATGGTTCATGGTTCATGGTGTACTGTGGCTGTCACTGTGGCTGTGCAACTCTAATTATAATGTTTTCCTTATTATTTTCTTGGCATAATTGAATATGTTTTAGACTTCAATCCCTAAGAGCTAATCTAATAACTGCAGTAATTCACTTAACAATGGTGGCAAGAACTATCGTAAAATGGGGCAAAACTCAATGAATGTCTCCCTTAGCAACAGAATTTTCAGGCTCAATTGTGGCTGTAAATCAAAGATTACCTGTACTCATTTTATTTTCTAGCATAATAGGAATATGAGAATGAAAAAGCCAAACGCAGAGAAGAATTAAAGTGCATATCAGAAATTTATTCCTCAGCACAAGCATTTGGAAAGTGACTTTTAGTTTCAAATGAAAGAAAAAAAAACTTGAATGACAGTGTCAGTTCTATTATTACTTCAGAAGTTCAGCCTCACACAGTTGGGGGGGGGGAAGCTTCCAGCTGGCAGGTTCCTTTCTTCAACATGAAATGGTCACTCTTCAGAAAAAGCAGGAGAAGCATCATTGTGAGTCACAAACAGCACTCTAGCAAAGATCATTCTTTGAGTTTGTTGCGGAGAAAGCCAATGTGATGATCAGAAAGATGCAAAAATCCTCCAAAGTGTCTTTTTGCATTCCAAGTAAAAAATTCACTTTTTAGTGTTCTTCAGTCAGCGATTGGAAGAGCTGCAGTTGTCCCTTTCCCGGAGGCTTAGCTGAAGACTGCTGGTGCGTCTTTTGGCAGTGTTTTCTACCACAACTTCATATCTATTATCCAGTTAACAGAAAATTCAGTAGTGAGGGAGGAAAGGGCTAGCTCAGCTGCTATATTCCCATGGTAAGATCCTTTACTTTCTTAATAGGGCTTGTACTGAAAATTGATTTCTGAGCAGTTCTGAAAAGTTCTCGAGACCCACAACAGACACTCTCTGCTCTGAGAGGTGTGTTCATTCTGAATGGTCACACTTCACTCCATGAGATCCAAAAGGTTGCAATGAGTCCTAGCAATGCTCGACTTTGCATTATAAAATTTGGACTTGGTTATAGAAACTGGATCTCAAAGTCTCCTCCATTTAATCTCCATTTGTTTCAGTCTTGGATAGTACAAATTCTTGGTTAATCTATGCTAATTGCTATTTCTTTTGGAATTCATTCCACCATCCTCCCTATTTAAAATCTTACCAGAATTCTCCTGCCTATTGAAAATATTATTTGGTATTAAAGTTAGGTGGCTTTTTGGTGCCTCATCATCAAGGATTCTTTCTTAAAACATCCCAAAGAGATTTGGCAATTGCATTAGGTTTTCCTAAACTGGCAGTTCTTTAGCTTTCTTCAGGCCCTTTGTCTCTGCATGATAGGCTAAACTACAAAGTCCTTAATTGCCTATGGCTCTTTATTCAATTCTCTGAACACAGGCTCTCTGTGTCAATGGAACCTGAAATAGATCCTGCTCTAGAATCTCAGAAATCAGAACTGTTTGTTAGAAGTCCCAATAGGAAACCCAACATGGACAGAGTGGTAAGGGCTAAAAGGCTGTGACCTAGTTATATGGCAGCTTGCAAATGCTCAAATACCATGTTTTCCAGTTTAATATGTTGCATAAACAAAGCTATAAAGCTATTTAACAGATGTGTATGTGTAGCCCATTAAATCCAACTATCCCTTAAATCCAATTTATGTCATTAGCACTAATTTACATTGTTTGGAGAACTAACTGAATTTTTTTACATTATGATTTGTGTAATCACACAAAACGTATAAATTGATGCAAAATTCAAAAAATTGTTGTCTATATGATTACATTAATGGCATACCTTGCAACAATTGCCTGGACAATTTTAGGCAAAATTGGTTTTGAAGAAGAGATTTGAATTAAAATCTTACCTGTTGTATCTAAAGTATGAAATCCACTGAATGAAGGTCCAGATAAACTAGGTTACATGTAATTCCTTTCCCATTCATAGCAACAAGAACTGTCAAAATAATATAAATAATTCTGGCAGCTTATTCAGACAGCCAGTTCAAGAACTGCAGTTTAGATTGATGTCAAGCCATGCAGCCTAGGAAAGATCCTGACATCCGAGATAAAATACACTATTTGCACACTCCAATCCTTTGACTTTAGCTCATGTAAATTTTCTGTAAATGGGCTAATTTAAAATTGGACTGAATGTTGGGTATTTGACACCAAATTCTCAAGGATCTAGATGTGATTGCTGGCAAAGGAGGACCCAGGGTAAGATTATATTTTTAGTGTTTTCCCCTATGCACTGCACTCCTAATACAACCCCCATCACAAAATTTCAAGGGACTGAGTGAATGCAGAGTAATCCTGGGATTAATATCCTCTTGCTTCTAGCATCACTACCTGGGTACATTTAAAGATTTCAAGTAGCTGTAAAATAACTTCTCCTCACTTGTTATCTTTAATTAAATTGCAAGAGCCTATAAGGACTTTTGCTGATGTTTTGGCTTAGTGATTAAATCAATCATTTTAGATATGAATGCAAATCCTACCTCATGAATTTTCACACTTGCTCATACTTCCCTCCCCCCTTCTACTTGCTCTCTCGTAATAAGAGATGAATGCCATCCTTTATTTTAGCAAATTCAATAGTCAACACTTCGTGTTTTGCTCCCGTGAATTCTCTCAACCTATTCTTTTTTTCTCAGAAGCCTCCAGAAAATATTTTTTCTGATTTATGGAAAATGGCTTCCAGGAAAAGACCTGATGAGTAAACTTTCTACATTTATATCTTTCTTGCAGTTAGGAAAAAATGGGTCATAAGAAGATAGGGAGACTAAGGTCTTCTGGTTGTATCACAGCTGCTTAACCTAGAAGATCATTTCTATGCCTTTTTCATTCCCAGCCCTTTCAGTCTTTCTTCCTGGCCCTAAAAGTCATGCACAGTTTTTGCTAAGACTCTGAGAAGGAAGGATTTAGTTTTTGGCTCCTGTCCCATTTAGTAATTACAGGCTGAGGTTGCAGATACATTTATGTGAACCAGTGCCTTTCAAATGTTCTGCTTTATTTGTATATAATGTGTGTATTTTTGCCTTCCTTTCTTCTACAAGTTCATGATGGAACACATGATGTTTTGCCCTTAATTTCCTCATTCCCTTAGCTCTTTAAGAAGCCCGAAAGATAATGACTGACCCAGAGGTCTAGAGCTAAGTAGGACCTTGAATTTGGGTCTCAGTCAAACATCTTAGCCATAAATATTGGCCGCAGAATTATAAAGCACCATGGACTTGTGTTCTAGTCCTGCTTTAGGCCTGAAGCCAGCTGAGCCAGGTGATCTTGAGCCAGTCCAACTTTCTCAGCCCTAAGAAACAAGTAATAGTAAGCCACTTCGGAAAAGCTTTGCAAAAAAAAAAAATCTTGTCCAGGCAGCTGCCAGAAGCCAAGACTGATCCAGAGGCACACATACATACATTTAAATTGCAAAGCAGACTGGAGTCCCCTGTTTGTCTCAGAATGCTAATCCAAGGGCAAAATGTGGGGGAACTGAGGGAATGTTTCCCTATAAAGGAAAAAAACCCAAACCCCACTCTTGGCAATTTTATTTCTTTGTCCACCTTTGGGCTTAGATGGAGGCAGGCTGTTAATTCTCCAGAGGTAAAATTTATTCATGATTGCTTCCTGTTGTTTAAGATGAGTCTCATTCATCTGCCATGTAAATGAAAAAGCTATCTACCTTCACTATTTTATTTTGCTGCTCCAAAAAAACAAAACAAAACAAAACAAAACCCTGTTGAATCCTGTTGAAGAATTTCAAACCCAAAAAACCGGAGGGATTGGGTTTAGGAAGAAAGGCAGTTTGTCTCCAGTTTGTCTTCACTGATCTAATTTATAGGAATTAGGTTTAAACAGAAGAAGGGAACCACAAAGACAAGTATTTAGCTTAAACATCCGGCTTGTGCCTATGGCCATTTTGCACACTGCCCAGAAGCAAACCTAAGTTTGCAATTCAGAGCACAATTAGCAGTGAGCTAAAACTAATCTCACTTACAAAATTGAAGATATTAAAACGAACAGAAAAAACTCTTTCACTGGTGACCAGATCCTGGTCTCCAAATATGTGCCTGCATTCCAGTTTGGGATGCTGAAAACCTGGGTCTAGCTACCTGGAAATTGAGGGATGATTTGGGCCAGCTGGAGGAAGCACCTCTGTTCATCTCACTGAGTTCAGGAGAACTTTGATATTGGAGGGGAACTCCCTGATATGGCCCTGGGGACGCAGGCTCAGAAGTTGAGGTCACTTCTGCTCTCCAAACTGGTTCATCCAATGTTGTGGCAGAACGAGGAGCTAACACTGTGGGAGCCACACCACTTGAAATTGGCATTGGGACAGGGGTGGAAAAACGACGAATTTCATAGGTCCTGGTTGTTTTCACAGGGGCTTGCTTGGCCGGTGTGAAAGACAAGCTGGACTGTTGAACTGTTGGACTTGTGGGGGTCTGGACACCAGTGTTTGGAGTCTCCCCAAAACAGAACATGGCAGAATTTAGCTGGTATGGTTGATGTCTGAGGAAGTCAATGACTTTGATCCCTGATTTGTGGCTTGGTGCTTTTTTAATTTTGCTCTCTGCCTTTGTGGCCTGGGATTTGCTAGCTGCCAATGGGTAAAATGGGGAATGTAATGGGTTGTAAGCTATGGGAGGTGGGGCACGAATATTTGGTGAATACTTCCAGGAAGAGGGAAGAGAAGGTGCAGGAGATGGAGTTCTTGGCTTTGATGTTGGTACAGCCTCCACCACAAACCTATCCATTCGGCTCTGCCGCTTAGCAAAAAGCTCTGCCCCTTTCCCCTTCAAATGAGACAGGCCATGTGCAGGAGAGGAGCCGTTCACCATTCCATTAGGGGTGCTTGACTGCTGAGGCTTAGGGGCTACTGGAGGTGGGGTCTTGAACTTCCGGCCTGAGAACTGCATAAAGTTGCAGGCTTCTGCTCCCAGACTGAGAACATCTTCCTCAGGGCCTGACTCAAATCCTGCTCCTTGGTGGTCCCCTTTGGGTTTTTCATCAAGATTCTGCACAAGGGATAATAACTCTGGGTTTGGGGAATTCTTTTTCTTCTCTTCTACAGATTTGAACATGGGTTTCTTGCTGCTTCGGCGGCGGGCCTCCTGCAAGATACCTGTTCTGGGAGCTGGAACTGCAACCCTCTGCTCCCTGGAGGCCAAGGGCTCAGAAGCAGGTCGTGGAATAGCAGAGACATTACTGGCAAATTGCTGGATTGAGGGTTGATTGAGGGGCTGTGGAACTGGAGTAACATAAAAAGGAGAAGATGCAAAATCCTGGATTTGTGGAGAAGGTAATACGGTAGATGTAGCTATGACTGCATCCACAGCTGGTCTAGAAGAGGACGAGAGAAATATAGAAGCAGTGGAGGTTCTACCTGCTCTGGAAAGTGATTTAACTTCTGCTGATTTTGCACCTGCTGCTGTCTGTACTGATGGTGTAGTTGGGATATACAGAGACACAGATGTACTTGCTGTGCCTTTAGATTGCTCTGATGATGGAGGAGCAGGAAGGACTGTTCCTGAAAAAACAGTGGAAACAGGAGGGGCAGCTGTTCTCTGGTCACCTACCCTCTCACTACTTTTTTTAAGCACTAAAGGTCTAAACATAACAGATGATGTCATAGGACGTTGCCCAGAAAAGCCAGGAGTGAAAGGCCGAGCAGACCTGTTGAAGATGCCTGAGGTATTTGAAGATATCTGGGCTCCCTCTCCAAAGATAACGGATGGAGACTGGAGCTGAGCAGGATTAGGTGGTGGCAGCTCACTTGAAACTTGTGCAGATTCTAAATGGACACTTAGGGGCGTCTTTTCCGCTTTCCATGGCATTGGTGCTTCAATACCCATCATGCTGTATGTAGACTGAATGGTTGAATTTGGGAGCTCTGCCTCTGGTTTCTGGGCAGACATATTTTCCAACATCTGCTTCCCAGTTTTCTGCCTCTGCTGCTCAAATAATTGTGCTCCTCTCCCTGAGGCTTCACTCAACCCTTGCTGTAGCTGGGCCTGCTCCTGTGCAGGATGGCCTTTGGGCTTCTCAATGTCAAGGTAGGCGTTGCCTCCATCTGAGTGATTGGTTAAACTTCGAGCATCAGAGAAGCCTTCTTCATCAAATTCTGACTCACTAGTTGGGAAGACTCCATCCTCTTCATCATAGCAGCGGTCTTCTTCCACACTCCCAAAACTGACTAGAGTATATTTCTTAGCTCTCTGCCTGCGTTTTTTAAACATCAGAACTCCCTTGGAGTGGGGGTTGGGGGCATCTGTCAACAGGGACGCAATGGTTCTGCATTTGGTTTTGGCTTCCTTCATGTTTTTTTCTTGCATGCTGTCACCACGATTAAGCTCTGTAAAGAACAACAACAAAAGCACAATCAGGGTTCTATAAAGAAATCTACATGGAAGCACATTTGTAGCATCGGTAAGGCAAAATAGCCTTACCGATGACAAGGAATGTTCTTGGCTCCCAAATTAATAATCCTCAAGGTTGCATTCTTCTAACAAAGGAATGCAAGAATGTCATAGTACTTTGATAGAGGAAAGGAAATCTTTGGCAGTAAATTCCAGAGAGCCTTTATGATTGAGCAACTGAAACTTAGACCTGACCCAATAAAATTCAAGCTAGTAAATTCTTGATAGCTATTTAATATATGCAGAAATGATTACACTTTATAACATCAAGGTCCATCAGGTGAAAGATACCAGTTTACACCTGTTGGAAAGAAACCTACAAGGGGAAATAGAGCCCTAATACATCAAAAAGAAAAGAGTTAGCTTAGTTAGCTCCTAGTTGCACTGTTAGGCTTTTTATAAGCCAGGGGTGTCAAACTCAATTTCATTGAGGGCCACATCAGCATTATGGTTGCTCTTAAAAGGCCAGTTGCATGTAAGACTATGATGACTCACAGAGGCCAGGTGGGCATGGCTGGGTAGGTGTGGCTGGGTGATAACAGCCAGGTTGCCATGACTAGGTGGCTGAGTGGGATGGCCAGCTTGCCGCCACTCACTGGGCATGGCTGACTTGGGCCAGCTGGGTCGGGATGGAACAAGTTGCACCAGCTAACTCGAAATGGGGACAATTTGGTGCCCCACAAGCTCCTCGTGCCTCCCCAAACTGCTGGCAGCCAAGCGCATACATGCGCTCACTCACATAAACACGTACACACATTCTAAGTTTGGGGGCTTTTATCCAGAGATGAAGGAGAGGGCCTTTTCCCCAAACCAAGGCATGATTGGCAGTTTGCAAACTCAGATGTGAATAAAAGTCTCCAAGCTTGGAATAGTGAGTGTGTGTGTGCGTGCAAACAGCATGACTAAGGAGACATTCTTCTCCCAATCCCAGACATCATTGGCATTTCCCTGTCCCAGCAAAGCAGGAAGCGGAGGACGATGCTGCTGCATGTGGAAGCGCGAAGAAGAAAGTTTGCAGGAAGCAGTTTCCTCCAAGTCCAACTTCTGCCTTGACAGATCTCTGGAGAGCAAGAGGAGGAGGCAGAGAAGCAGTGCTGCCCGGTCCTGCACAAGGGAGGCTGGCCCTTCTCGAATCCCCATTTTCAATTGTGTGTGATAAGGATGCTGTCTTGTTGGGGCAGCTTTCCCTCACACAGCTCCCCCTCCACTCCTTCATCTCTCCAGAGATCCGTCAAGGCAGAAGTTGGACTCAGAGGAACCTTCTTCCTGCAAACTTTCTCCTCTGCATTTCCACATGCAGGAGCGCCATCCTCTGCCTCCTGTGAGGGTCCAGGCAAGACTGGGAGGCGGGATCCAGAAGTCTCCAATGGAGGAAGGTGAGACCAGGGTGAATTCCAACGCCTCATCCAAGAAAGCCTTGCGGAGGACCCTCGGACAGTGGCACACACTGTTCAAAGCCCTGGGCAGCAGAGGGCAAGCACCCAGCCTGGCTCTCAAGTTCCGGGGCACTGGGGCTCTGCAGTGCAGCCCAGCCCAGCCCCGCTTCCCCAAGGGGGCGACTAGCTGAGCTTACCTCGTCCTCGAGGCTCCTGATGCTGTGCTCGCTCTCAGTGGCCAGGTTGCTCATAGTGGGTGTGGAAGAGCAAAGTGCATGGGTCAGAGGGAGGCCCACTCCCTCTCCATACGAGGAGGCCTGGCTTTGAAACAAAGCATCCTCAGCGATAGGATGGGAGACAACTAGAAGAGGCCAGGAGGAGGGGACAAGGGGATGGCGAAAGGGCAGCAGGGCTGCTGGTGGCCAAGTGCTAAGGCAGGACTTCCCTCAGACCTTCCCTCCCTCTCATTCCTCCCTCCCTCCCTCCCTCCTTCTCATTACCATCTCCCTCCTTCCTTCCTTCCTTCCTTCCTTCCTTCCTTCCTTCCTTCCTTCCTTCCTTCCTTCCTTCACACCCAGGAAGGGACGAGGGGAGGAGGAGAATGTGGCAGCACTGCCGATAGCCATGGCTTTCCCACACAGGGGCATGAGGTAGGGTTTGGGCCATCCTGATAGAAGGGAAGTGCTTGTGGGCTGCAGGGCCAGTGGGCAAGGTCAGGCCAGTGAGCAGGCCATAGAAGCGGTGGAGGTGCTGGTGGCAGGTGTGGCTGCTGGGGCTCTATTACCTATTGATCTACAACAACTTTGTGGCAGTCATCCAGGCCAGAATGCGGTCAGCCTGTGGGGCAAGACAGCACTGTCTGACACCCTATAGGCTGACCACATGCCTGCAGCTCATGAGCGCTTCCTTTCACTGGGGACTGACCCTGCCCCTGTGTGGGAAAGCACTTTCCTTTCACCAGGGACACCAGCGCCCACATGCTTGCCGTCCCCCATGTGTGCTTACAGGGGGAGTGTGCGGCTGGGCTGGGCCAGGACAGAGGCAGTGGGGGCTGGCCCCTTGCTGACTCCAGGGTAGCCCCACAGGCCAGATCTAACCACATCATGGGCCAAATCTGAGTTTGACATGTCTGATCCAAGTCCCTTTGCAGGCCCTCAGCTCAGAAGTATTTTGGGATTTGCTAAGATTTGAAGGGTCTATACAACATTCCTGGCATCTCCACTCTTTTAGATAAATGTTGATACTGGGATGTTATCAGTTCTGCTATTAAACAGATTGAGAGTCAAGGAGAGTGACATAATAATCCATTGAAATGGAGGTAGAAAAAGTACTAATAATTCTCTATATTCCTAATGAGAATAGGAGTAGAATAATAGCATAGAATAATAGGGTTGGAAGGGACTTTGGAGGTTTTCTAGTCTAAGTAGAAATACTTCTATTAAATTATTAAAATATATCTATCAAAAAAAGAATATCCACCTTCCCCAATATAGAAGTACAGTACTATGGAAGTTTCAAGTGAGCAGTGCTTCCTGTATTATAACTCTGATTTTTTAAATTGCCCTACGATTTTTTAAATTGTACATTGATGAGATGTTGCAAAACCTCTCTTTAGCAGTCTCATATTGGCACAGCAGTGGTTAGATGACAATAAAACACTGGTAAGCATTTGCCTTCAGTTACTACCATGCTTCCACTTAAGAAGTCGAAGAAATGAGGATGGAAAAGCTGCCTTGTTTTATAGTTTATTTTATAATCAAATGCTAATAATAATAACAGCCCTCGTTATCATGGAAAGCAGGAAGTAGGATGGAAAGAAGAATAGTGTAACATTTCTAGCAAAACAAACCTTTTCCATTACAGACTAATGATTCAGACACTTCAGCATTATTTTCCCAGAGCAGCCATTTGAAAACAGCATCAGTGGTGGAAATAGCTGTAATATTATCATGATAAATTCTTGTTCTCTTGAAAGAAACTAGGGACTGCACAATACATTGGTTCAAAGCAGCTTCCAACCCACTGTTGGCTCTGTTCATCCGACTTTTTCCTAATTATTATTTTTTTCCTAATTCAGTTTCCTTCCTCAGGCAAACATCCCTATGAAACAAAAATACAGAAAGAGAAAAAGCTTGCTAAGTTCAGGGCACAAAGGAAATGGGTACCTGCATATGGTTGGTCCAAGTGCTTGATAGCAGCATCCAGTCCTGGAGAGCAGGGCATGTCACGTACTGTTTTTAACTCCCAGCTCTCCATAAAGAGAGAGAGAGAGAGAGAGAAGGAGTAGAGTAGCTCCCTTCTGGAGCAGAATCAAAACCTTAAGAGTCCAGGTCCTTTGACTGCAACTCTGCTGGCCTTTTAAAGCTGCTCTTTTGTCTCTTCAGTATTGCTGCTAAAAGCCATGAGGTCATTCTCGCTATTTTTACCCCCCAGGCATCATCACTAAACAGGGTGATGGACATTGTCAACTGTCAAACACTTGCTCCACTTCCCATCCTCCTCTCATAGCTGGGGTTAAAATAAGGCAGACTGTTTCTCACAAGTTTCCACACTTCTGAATAGAATAAAGGCATCTGATGTAATTTAGATTTTTTCCCCCTGGCATTCACTTACCTAAGACACAAAGTCCAGGGATTCTATCTACTTTGTAATTAATAACAGAAACCAGGAATATACACTTTGTATATTAAATTTAAGTTTTAAAAATTGGGTTTTTCTTCCTCTTAAGGTTAATTTCTTTTGTTCTAAAATGGCCATAACCAAACATTAAATATTGTACTATTCTGAATCACAAAGTAACGAATCTTGTCATGATTATCATAATTCTCTTTGCCTTCATAGCTGTATGTGTTTTTTTTTTTTTAAATTTTCCTGTTCTAATTTGAATCAGCATATTAAAGTAAGACAAGGTTCTGTAATCAGGAATGGCAGTAAATTATTGTGCCAGTTATTTTCAGTCATAAATCGTTAGGACATAATTATGTGTAAAGCAATATAGAGGTGACTTTGGTAAAGGAATGGACGAACCATTAAAGAGGAGAAAAAGCTACTCAGTCTTGGAAAGTGTGAGAAAGAAACTCAAGGTAAAACTGCCTTGATTCTATTTGGTATAAAATGGGGCAAATGGAAACTCTGACAGGCTTTTAAGATTCTCCGATACTATTTTCCACATATAAAAAACATTCTTTGAATTGCTGCCTTGTCTATTTGTTGACGTCGATTACCTCAAACGGCTGACATCAATCCTGAAAGCCTGTCAGATTTTCTCTCTGCACCATTTTATACCTAATTAAAATCTGCCTCAACAAAATCAAGGTGGGATTACTTTGAGTTTCTCATGCTTTTTCTCAGTAATCCCTAAAATCTATAGTAATAATAATCTGAATAAACAGAGTGTCTGTTTCCTGATTTGATCCTACCCTAAATACAAATACTTTGTGATCTGATGGAGATACAGAAAAAAAAATCCGGATGATCCTCACCTTGGAGGTTTGTCCATCCCTATCCTGACAGAAGAAATGTAAAAAAAAACAGGTGGCATGTCAGCAACTAAGGCAATATGACATTAGAGATTTTTCTTTACATTCCTTTACCGACTTGCGGTGATGCATTCATCCTATGCATTGTTGCCATTCAACTTGCTGGATCTGACTGTTACACTGCCAATCATCTCAATTCAGGTGGATTTTTACAATTGGTATCCAGCAATAAATCTTAGTCTTTCCATATGGAGTCAAAAACTGCTGTAACTGAGCGAAAAATGGCAGAAATTTCCTGGATTTTTTTTAGCTTAGGTATTTCTTATACAACTTCGCATCTGTTTTATTTCTGATGAAGGTCATCTTGAAAATATGATTTTGCTCACCACCTAGCAGCCTCAACAATACCCTACTCTGGCAGCCAGTATCAGAGTGAAATGGATTATGTGGGAACTTTGTGGGATGAGGGGAAGAGGTGCTGTCTAGGAAAAAAACAGAGAAGAGAAAGAGGAGCCTCCAGTGGATTAACAATCAGAGAAAGAAATTTAGAAAAGATCTGCTCTAATTGATCACTTGGTTTAAAGTGGCAGTGGGAAATTTGTTCCACCAGACTTGCAAGATTCTGTTAATCTATCCTAACAATAGTGTATAATTAACTCATCTAATTTTGCTTCCTATCTGATTTTTCAGGGAGGCCTTCTGTGAGACAAAACTTCATGAACACCAATAGCTTTCTCTGTTACCCAATTTCTCTTATCTTGTCAGTGCAGATAGAAAATGAATATTCCATCACTAAAATGATAGGATCAAAATGAATTTTATGCTAACAAGATAATTTGGAATTTATTTGTTCATGTTTATAGAAGTTTAGAGTAGTTGTACAATCATAAAAATGTGAGCTGGTTTTGGGCGATGCTTCATATATACAACATCTACTGTCGTATATACCTGACCCAATTAATTCATGGCTCTACGCACAGGGGGGGAAACACACTGGACTTGGTTTTTGTCTCTGGACAGTGGTTGAGTGATCTCGAGATAGGGGATATAGTCATCGAGCCCTTGTCATGGTCAGATCACTCGCTCCTTCGCCTTGACCTTCGAACCGCGGCAGCCCGCTGCAGGGAGGCGGAACCGGTAAAATGGTACCGCCCCAGGCGCCTGATGGAACCTGATAGGTTCCAGACAGAGCTTGGGCCAATCCCGGAGGTTCTGGCTCACGCCTCATCTGGGGACCTAGTGGCCGCCTGGGACAGGGCGGCTGCTGGAGCCCTGGATCGAGTCGTGCCTTTGCGGCCTCTGACCCGGCGCCGATCTCGCCTGGCTCCTTGGTTCACCGAGGAGCTGAGGGAGATGAAGCGCCGGAAAAGACGCCTAGAGAGCTGTTGGAAGGCTAGTCTTTCTGAATCTGACCGAACACTGGTAAGATCTCATATTAGGAGTTACCTAGTGGCGATAAAAGCAGCAAAATGTACTCATTTTACTGCTCTTATTGCGTCATCAGATAATCGCCCGGCCACCCTGTTTAGGGTGACCCGCTCCCTGCTCCACCAGGAAGCGCGGGAGGACCCCTTGGAGGGAAGAGCCGAGGATTTTGTTCAGTATCTGTATGACAAAATCACTCAGATTCGGGCAGGTCTGGACTCTGACGGGATAGATCCAGCGAGGGTAACGGAGACAGGTCTTGAGACTGTTATCTGGGATGAGTTTGATCCTGTGACCCCAGATGACGTGGACAGGATTCTGGGTAGATTGAACGCGACCACATGTTTGTTGGACCCGTGTCCCTCCTGGTTAGTGCTGGCTTCCCGGGAGGTGACGCGAGGCTGGCTCCAGGGGATTATAAATGCTTCGTTGGGTGAGGGTGTCTTTCCCGCCGCCTTGAAAGAGGCGGTGGTAAGGCGTCTCCTCAAGAAGCCTTCCCTGGACCCGGCAGTATTGGCTAATCATCGTCCAGTCTCCAACCTTTGCTTCGTTGCGAAGGTTGTTGAGAGTGTGGTTGCGCGACAGCTACCCCAGTACCTGGATGAAGCGTCGTATCTAGATCCGTTCCAGTTGGGCTTCAGGCCCGGGTACAGCACGGAAACAGCATTGGTCGCGTTGGTTGATGATCTCTGGAGGGCTCGGGACAGGGGCTGTTCCTCTGTCCTGGTCCTGTTAGACCTCTCAGCAGCTTTTGATACCATCGACCATGGTATCATGCTGCACCGGCTGGAAGGGTTGGGGGTGGGAGGCACCGTGTTACGGTGGTTCTCCTCCTTTCTCTCTGACCGGTCGCAGTCTGTGTTGACAGGGGGGCAGAGATCGACCCCGAGGCCCCTTATATGTGGGGTGCCGCAGGGGTCGGTTCTCTCGCCCCTTCTGTTCAACATTTATGTAAAGCCGCTGGGCGAGATCATCCGTGGTTTCGGGGTGAAGTACCATCTGTACGCTGACGACACCCAGCTGTACATCTCCACCCCGGACCACCCCAACGATGCCCTTGAAGTGATGTCCCAGTGCCTGGAGGCCGTACGGATCTGGATGGGGAGAAACGGGCTCAGGCTCAACCCATCCAAGACCGAGTGGCTGTGGTTTCCGACGTCCCGATATAGTCAGCTGGCGCCATCGCTGGCTATTGGGGGCGAATCATTGGCCCCCACGGAAAGGGCTCGTAACTTGGGCGTCCTCCTGGACTCACGGCTGTCTTTAGAAGAGCACTTGACGGCCGTGACTGGGAGGATTTTTCATCAGGTTCGCCTGATTCGCCAGTTGCGTCCCTTTCTAGATCGGGACTCGTTACACACAGTCACTCATGCCCTCGTCACCTCTTGTCTGGACTAGTGTAACGCTCTCTACATGGGGCTCCCCTTGAGGTGCACCCGGAGGCTCCAACTGGCGCAGAGTGCGGCCGCGCGGGTGGTTATGGGAGCGACATGGAGCTCCCATGTAACACCTCTCCTGCGCGAGCTGCACTGGCTCCCGGTGGTCTTCCGGGGACGCTTCAAGGTTCTGGTTACCACCTTTAAAGCGCTCCATGGCTTAGGACCTGGTTACTTACGGGACCGCCTACTACCATTAACAGCCTCCCACCGACCAGTACACTCCCACAGAGAGGGGCTCCTCCAGGTGCCATCGGCCAAACAATGTTGGCTGTCGGCCCCTAGGGGGAGAGCCTTCTCTGTGGGGGCACCGACGATCTGGAATGAGCTCCCCCCAGAGATACGGAGGATTCCGGATCTGCGCACCTTCCGCCGCGAGTTGAAGACGTTTTTATTTCATCAATCTGGCCTCGCCTAAATCTTCTCCCTTTTAAGTGTAAATTTTAAATTTTTAAATTCTTAATGTATTTTAAAAAATGGGTATCTTAAATTATGGGTACTAATTCAGCCAAATTTATTTAATTCATTTTATTTGATTTTAAATTTTGTATATCTATGTGTTTTATTTTATGGCTGTGCACCGCCCTGAGTCCTTCGGGAGTAGGGCGGTATAGAAATTCAATAAAATAAAATAAATAAATAAATAAATAAGATACTGCAAAAATTTTATGACCGTTTTCAGTGTAAGCATTTAAGCATTTTCCTCTTTAGCGGATGTGTTACAGAAGGCACCCTATGCCTGTCTCCAACTTTCATATCTATCCTCTAGTACAGCAGTTCTCAACCTGGGGGTCGCGACCCCTTTGGGGGTCGAACGGCTATTTCACAGGGGTCGCCAAAGGCCTCTCTCGCCCCCCCCATGCCTTCACTCATCCTCACTCTCTGCTCTGTGGGATCGCCGGCCGTTCGCTTACCCTGCCCACTCCCAATCTATTGCTGCCTCCTGAGTCCCAGCTGATGGCTAGAGGAAAAAACTGTTTAAATTCTTACCACGGGGCTTCAAGGGGCCGCCCTATAGGGGGTCACCACAACATGAGGAACTGTATTAAAGAGTTGCGGCATTACTAGGTTGAGAACCACTGCTCTAGTACTTGGCAAGACCTTTCTTAACAGAAGGACACAGGGAGAGATCAACCTCAACATTTGTTGTACAGAGTAGCATTTGGAGGAAGTTCTGAGAAAGGACATGGATATGTGGCATATGAGGACACAAATTATATATTGTATGGACCAAATTCAATTTATATAAATGCATACAAAAATTATTGGGATTTGGAAAATAGTTCCTCATCCCCAATATTGCAATAACCAAAATAGTCTCTTAGGGTAATCTCAGAGTAAGAGTTCCCTCATTTTCATTTGCCATTGCAGAATGAAATAGTTGGAACAGTGAAGGTTCTTGGGCTGGTTTCTCAAATTTAGAAATAAAGGACAGAAGTTCAGCTGAGCCAAAAATAATTTTGAAAAGCCTACTTAATTCTCCTGTTCATAGTAAGCAATATTCCATGCATGCTCAGTTTTAAAATAAAATCTAACTTTAACCCCAAGTTTAGAAAAATGGCCTATTTTAGAAAAATAGAGACCAAGGAAATGCACTCCTATTGATTATTCTAGACTTCTTTATAGCTTTTTATGCTACTGGAAAAAACCCTGTTTTATTAAAATGTCATTTCTGCTTGATCCTATTTACAAGTATGCCATGGGATCTTATGAATTTTCACTAGGGTATGCATTCATTTCAAACTATTAGGAGGGAACAGTGCACAATATGAGGCAAGATCCTGCTTGCATGCTGATGACTCAGCATGATATTGACCTATGCATTTGAAGGAATACAGGTAGTCCTCGATTTACAACAGTTCATTTAGTGACTTTCAAAGTTACAACAGTACTGAAAAAGGTGACTTATGACCATTTTCATACTTATGACCATTGTAGCAAGCCCATGGTCACATGTTTGACATTCAGATGCTTGACTCACATTTATGACTCTTGCAGTGTCCGGAGGTCACATGATGATCTTTTGCGACCTTCTAGCAAGAAAAGTCAATGGGGAAACCAGATTCACTTAACAACCATGCTACTAATTTACAACTGCAATGAGTCACTTAACAAATGTGGCAAAAAAAGTCAAAAAATGGGGCAAAATTCACAACAAATTTTTCACTTAGCAACATAAATTTTGGGCTCCATTGTGATCATAAATTGAGGACTATCTGTACCTCTTCCTTTAATATCCTTAAATGCTGAGGAGGCCTCATTAGAAGATGTACATTAAACACAGAGCCTGAGCTTTCTCTATGACGCTGCCCCAAATAGGGCATATCCCCCATCATAAAAGGCCAGGCTAATCCCTGCCTGTTCATTGTGGATTTATAAATTGCTGAGCTCTTCCAGAACTAACAGGATGGATGATGTTGCTTACCCTGTTCTTACTGGTTTTATTGATTTTAGTGGTATTTGTTTGGTTATTTGTTAACCATTTTATCAATATTATTACTAAATTATGAGGTTTTTTAAACAAGTAAAGATACAAATAAATAATATTTAATTAAATCTCATTACAATTGACCATATCTCTTTCTTCACAAAAATAAGTACTTGATTTGGATGAAAGCTCTCCCGCTTAATAGCTGTTTCTTGTTCGGGAAAAGGGATACACTACATTTGATCTTAGCCAAAAGGCCAAGAAATGAAAGAGACATACTAATTTCAAATTTTGAATGTGTTGCAAATGAAATGGGTTTGATTATTCTGGATCTGGCCTAAGGTGGGCTTGCAGGATGCATCTTGGCATATTCATATCTGCTACTCCCCCTTTCTTCTTCTTCTTCTTCTTCTTCTTCTTCTTCTTCTTCTTCTTCTTCTTCTTCTTCTTCTTCTTCTTCTTCTTCTTCTTCTTCTTCTTCTTCTTCTTCTTCTTCTTCTTCTTCTTCTTCTTCTGCCATAGCCATCATCAGGCATTGGCGATCATGTTGGCAATCCTATTTTTGTCAACAGCCGCATGAAAAAGTGCTGCTGAGTTTTGTCCAAACCAGTCCCTTAAGTTTTGACCCCATGATGTTCTTCTTTTGCCTGGACCTTGTTTGCCTTCAATCTTTCCCTGGAGAATTAAATGAAGGATGCCATATTTTTCTGGGTATTGCATCTCATGTTCAAAATATTTTAACTTTCGCTTTTTAATGGCGTTGATTATTTCCCTTTGCTTTCCCAGGCGGGAAACACCATTTACTTTGAGGCCAGCATCAATGTTTTCCAGTGCTTCGTTGAAAATTGACTCAGAGTAGATATTAAACAACAGCAGAGACAGAATACAGCCCTGTCTGACCTCTCTTCATATTTCTGCATCATCTGAGTATTTTTGACCTAATCTCACATTTGCTACCTGATGCCAATATAGATTCTTTATTATTCGGATGTCTTTGTCATCTAGTCCCACTTGTCTCAGGATTTGTAATAGTTTGCTGTGTCTTATTTTATCAAATGCTTTTTCAAAATTGATGAAGCACATGTAAACACTATGATTGGCATCTCTACAGCGCTGTACAAGAATTTGAATGCTGAATAGGGTATCTCGTGTACCAAGATTATTTCTGAAATCAAATTGTGTGTTACTTAGACACTCCTCAATTTTGTTGTACTCTCCCCTTTGCTCTGTCAATAATGCATGGTAGCAAAATATAAAGCTGAATATAATACAGAAAAAAACCTCAAATGATCAGCAGACATGAGCAAAAATCAGGGAAGCAACAAGTCAACTGGGACAAAAATGAGAGGAGAAACCAGTGATTGTGGTGTGAAAAGAGACAATAAAGAATGAACTAAGACACAGCCCTGCTGCATAGGCAACTCACTCCAGGCCCCAACAGCAGACTTCCAGAGGAGGAAAGTGGAAGGAAGGCTTTCTCATTTCTCTGATGGCCCTACTTATAATTCCGCATCTTGTAACTGGAGATCATATCTGGGAAATTAAGGAAAGGAGGGGAAGAGGGGCTGGGTGATCCTGAAGAAGAGAAGGATACGGGTGAGATTCAGTCTCAGCTCTGACACAGATTCAGGATCTTGGGCAAAGCCATCTATCCTTAGTGGACTGCCTTCTCTGAAATGAGTTTCATTTACAGCACAAAACTGTAGGCCCCCAAAATTATTTGGCAAATTGTTTTTCAGTCTTTGCAATGTATGCTTGTGATTTAGCAGACCTATAATGGCAGCCATTTTATATTGGTGTCAATAACATTTCCGCAAACATTTAAATGTTGTATCTAAACTGGTCCCACTCAAACTGTACATATTTCCAGGTTACAACTGAATATACAGACTGTTTCAAACTTTTTTAATTTTTATGTTTCTTTTCTCCTGACTTATGTGCCATTTTGTGCAGAGTTGGTAATAATAGTTTTGTCTTGCTCATTATATTATTATTATTATGAAGATAAGCCTAGAATGTTCTGTTTTACACATAGATTGTGAGTTGGCTGTCATCTGCTTATCTATTCAAATTTTAATTTATATAATAAGTTCTAGGTGCTTGTTTTTCAGAAAAAAACATTTTTGAAGCAGGCCAAAGAATAGTTATAGCAGTTAAAATCAACTTGCAGCTTTTGATTGCCCCATGGTCCTGAATATTTCTTCTGTATCCTTAGAAATGCCACATATGATGTATCTGGCTTTTCTGAGGTACATCTCACTGTACTGACTCGACTTATGAAAATAAATTATGATGCAGAACATGGCTCACCCTTCTAGGACAATCAGATGGAAGAGAACAGCTGAGCATGCCTTGCCCAGCATTCATGTCATGGCTGTACATTATTCAAAAGAGATAAATAGACTCACTTTAAAGTAACTGAAACTCCTGGCAAGCTATCAGGAAATTAAATCACTCGGCTCTAATTTTAACTCATTTTCATTTCTTTTTAATCACTTTAAAACAATTTAAGCTTATTTTAATAATTCAGCATTTCTCATCAACTTGGGAGTAATATACACTATGCATTTATTTGCTAAGATAAATTATCTCTCTTCAAAGTATTCATGTTGACATTTGTCCAATCTTTACTTGGAA
Source organism: Pantherophis guttatus (assembly GCF_059756535.1). Classification (NCBI taxonomy): domain Eukaryota; kingdom Metazoa; phylum Chordata; class Lepidosauria; order Squamata; family Colubridae; genus Pantherophis; species Pantherophis guttatus. The sequence continues at coordinate 98,469,969 of NC_142068.1, read as the reverse complement.
ACTTTCAATCAGGAAAGGATATTCTGAATTCCCTAAGTGATTTCTCTCTGATTAATGTTTTAAAAATATTTGGAAAAAAGTAATTTTTATAAAGATTTCCACAAACTCCAGCAGTTCAGTTCATTAAGTCTCTGATTGGAAAGAGATATTTAGTTGTCTGATGTACATATTTCTTCCAGGAGCTCAAAGCAGTCTTCCTCTTGTTTGTTTATTTTTCCCCACGCCAACATCTCTAGGAGAGAAGTTCGACTGAGAGGAAAGGATTGATGCAAAATTGCCCAGAGTGGACTAAAATCTCAGGCTCCATGCTCCTGGTCCAGCTCTGCTCCACACTGTCTCATGGGCTGAGACAGAGGGATTATTAACGAGCTGAGGTGGCGCAGTGGTTAGGGTGAAGTACTGCAGCTACTTCAGCTGACTGCTAGTTCAGCAGATCAGCGGATCAAATCTCACCTGCTCAAGGTTGACTCAGCCTTCCATCCTTCCGAGGTGGGTAAAATGAGGACCCCGATTGTTGGGGGGCAATATACTATTTAGTATACTGTCTTTGGTGTAAGTTGCCCAGAGTCCTCGGAGAGTGGGCGGCATAGAAATATGAATAACAAATAAATAAATAAATAAATTCCAGAGACCCTCAGAAAACTTTCATGGCAGGGAATACATTTCAACATAGATCTCTTATCTTAGTTTAAAATCTTCATCACTAAACATGCTGGCTCTCGCTTTGTTGGTTCTACTCATGCAACAACTAAACTATAAATCCAACCACATGATATCCACCCATGTTGTATGAATCCAATCTGTGTGGTAAGTGCAGGGGTTCTTCTCTTGTGCTGCATTGGGTTACTTCTGCACATAATACAAACAAAGGTAAAAGAATTAGAGATAATTTTATTCCCTCAACTCTGTTCCACCCCACCAAAGTAGGAATCTACTGTGGCTGGAACATGCCTAAACATATGTTAATGAAAGGTGGCATCCCTTTGCCCTAAAGGGAGAGGGATGGCTTAGCCAGTTATTATAAACAGTTGGTTCTAAAATTTGACAAAAAGACAGCCAACTGGCTTTGTGCCTGCAATTCCTGCCATCACTGGTTACCCTGGAAATCTGATGGGAAAATGACACGTTAACACTGTTAGGAAGACAGCAGTAATATGTGGTCTGTCAAGAATGATTTTTTTTTCTTAACAGAAAAAAAATACTTCTGCCTTTGTTATATGAAGTGGAAGTGAAAGTTAGGCATCTCAAGTTAGCTAAGAAGTTTCAAAAATAAAAAAACTATGTATGAATCTGTACATGAGCACAGTAGAAAGAAGATAGTTTGCAAAACAGAAAGGTATGGATAGGCATAATGAATGTTTTATTTTCTCTTATTTCCTGCCTTTAGTTTTTGCTCACTGTTTCTTGCTTTTTCTGTGCTTTGCATAATATTGCTTTTGCTTATCCAGAATAGTTTGCCTAAACATATATAAATTTCAAGGGATTTTATAAAATTATTGAGCTATTAACAATGTGGCCTGGCATCTTATATACAACCTCTGTTTATTGTTACTTAGGTGCTACAGGGTTAAGCATTCAGATTTAACCTGCTCCTGGCAATAATTTGAAACTATGCTTCAGTGGGAAGCATTTCTAGAGAATGAAATATTTTGGGGAATATTACAAGAGGTAGAAACATAACATAACATAACATAACATAACATAACATAACATAACATAACATAACATAACATAACATAACATAACATAACATAACATAACATAACATAACATAACATAACATTTATATTATATTATATTATAGTAAAGCAGATGTCTGAAGTCTTTAGAGATGGATATTTTGTGCCCATTAAGAAAGACTGGGCCAATCTATTCACAAACAAAACACCTTCAGCTTCAAATGTTGGGATTAAAATTTGCATCCCCCCTTCCCAAAATTCTAAAGACCAGACTCACTACAGTGCACATCCCCCAAAGCATTTCAAAACCAAAACCCCAGAAACCTATAAAGACCCATCCACTCATTTAGCCACTCAGTCAGCTGCCCCAGGACCACATGCCATTGGTGGTTCTGCTCATCAATAAACAGAATCCTTCTTTCCAATCAGCCTCCATTTTATTTCCAGTGCCTTTTTCCTGGCTTGGAACTGAACCAGATGGAGTTTTGTTCCTATACTTCCATCTACTTTATCCAGTGGATTCTTCATCTTTTACTTTCCTGAAACTTGTCAAATACATTATTTTTTTCTAGTCCAACATTTGTTCATATAATGAGCTCAAAGTATGTGGGGTTTTGCTCGCTAATCATTACCAAAACAGAAAAATCAGCTTTTATTTAATGTTCTTGTATCCTTAGTAAACATGTCCAAATGCAGAAGTGTTTATCTTTTTTCTTTCATTGTTTCTTAATGACCAGCTTCCTAGAGTTATAAATTACCACTGGAAAGATCGTTGCTTTAACACTTTAACGCTGACCTTAGCTGATTATTTTTTCTGTCACTGCTTTTCTTCTAGTGTTCATATCCTCTCTAGTTCTACAGCATATATCTGTTTTCATCTTCTTTGCAGTCCAAAAACACAAAACTTTGTACTACCTTCATTTCTTTGCCATCAGCTGTGAGTTCACAAAGTGGGCAGAATAACATTCCCTCAGTCTTAATATTTAACCTTAACCTGGATTTTTAAATTTTCATTTTTACTTCCTTAATGAGTTCTTCAAATCTTCCTTACTTGCAGCTAATGAACTATATAATCTAGGGTCCATATGAATTCTAACCTCACTTTCATTCCTATTTTCAATCATTGTTTTTTACCAAAGTGGTTTCTTGTTCCTTGTAAATATTCCTCTAAAGAATAAGCTATTGATTATTTATGTACATACATCTTTTATAGAGAAATGCCATAAATCTCAATTGATTTCTCCTAAGGAAAGGAATCCAGGCAATGGTCTTAGTAGTGATGTGTGTTTTTGTATATGTGTGAAGATTGGCAAATGATATACATTCTTTTTATTTATCTTTGTTTTCTTGCTCTTCAACAGTTTTCTTCTCTATTCTCTGTATGTATCCTTGTATTACTAACTAATCAGAAAAGGGGGGAGGAGCAAACAAGATAAGAAAGCTGAAGAATAGAGACTAAACCAGTGGTCAGCTTCAGCTGGTTTGCACCAGTTTCGACGAACCAGTTGTTAAATTACACCCCCACCCCCACTATCAAAATGGATCCTGGGGGCTGTGCTGCAATGGAGAAATGAGCAATGGAGCGGCCAGCACAAGGGAAGGAGAAGGCCACTTTCCCTCTTTTCCTTGCTCCTCCTCTTTCCTTCATGCCAGCCACTCTGTTTCCCATTTCTCCATTGCAGCGCAGCACCCAGGATCCACTTTGATGAGGGGGGTGTAATTTAACAACCAGTTCTCCAGTGGTGAAATCCAAATTTTTTTACTACTGGTTCTGTGGGCGTGGCTTGGTGGGCATGGTGTGGCTTGGTGCGCATAGCAGGGGAAGGATACTGCAAAATCTCCATTCCCTCCCCACTCGGGTGCTAGCCAGAGGTGGTATTTGCTGGTTCTCCGAACTACTCAAAATTTCCACTACCGGTTCTTCAGAACCTGTCAGAACCTGCTGGATTTCACTCCTGCGGTTCTCCCAGGGTCAGGGTGGCTGTCGCAGGAGACTTGTCCTGCATGTGCAGCAGAGCTTGAGGATGGGGATGAGCCACACCTCCCATGACGGCCAATCTGACCGTGGGCGAACCGCTTGTTAAATTATTTGAATCCCACCACTGGACTAAACCATTAACCTGTCCTATTTAGAGCTGTTAAATAGAAACAAGCTAAAGGAAGTATTTATCATGATCTCAAGACCAGGAATGATAAACAAGACTTTAAAAAAAGAAATGAAAGCATCAAAAGGAAAATACATCCGGCAGCACGAAGTGTGAACTAATACTTGATGCAAAGATCAGCAGAGGTATCAAGACCCACAGAATGTGAGATGGAAATTAGGTGTGGGAATTTTTCTGTATAAAATGCTCTTTGGAATCTCCCACCTCCTTTGCATTGACCTAGCAAGTAAAAGACAAGGGCACTCTCTGTTTATGCCCTTGTTTTTCACTTTTCTTCCTTTTTGCTAGATCTGACATGTGCATGTGAATAGTGAATATGTATGCTTACAGAATAGGTCCTAAACAGATAGTTAGAAAACTATCAATCATGCTCCTGGCTTATTAATGGGCCCTTTGCTGTCTGTGCTGAGACATTGCATAAAATATCCCTGAAATCTTTGGAACCTAAAATGGCAGATACAACCTAATGTCACACACAGATTCAAAAGAATGGCACTGTGGTACTCTGTCCATCATATAGCCAATTTTTAAGTGCAGACCCTGAATCTCAGGTGAATAGTGGTCCTATAGAAATGTCTAACAGGCAGGAATTCCTTCTATATTTTCCTATTGTTAGGAAATACAGTACTTAAACAAAACCTTAATGTTATCTGTAATAGCCACATAATGCTACCCCACCAAAATCCTTTTGATTCAGACATTACCCTCATTTTTTATAAATGGACTTTAAAAAAAAATAGATTAGAACATGAATAACTATTGTATATTAAGCTCTTTCAGACAACCTTTACTATTTTTAGTAAAGCAGAGTTAGCAAATCTTTCCATGTCCTCTTTAACAATGTGTATTCCAAATCTACATTCATCTCATCAATAAATTGGGGGGGGGGATTATGAGGCTGTTCCTCACAATTGTATTAATGAATATTCCAGTGGTGAGTTTCTACCGGTTCATCCCGGTTCGGGCAAACTGATAGTGGCGGCAGTGGGAGGCTCCGCCCATCCGCCCGGACGTCATCACGGACGCTCTGCGCATGCGCAGATGGTTCTGCGCAGGTGCAGAAGTGCCACCTGTGCGCTCACAGTTCTGAACCGGTAGCAAAGGTAATATTCGTTCTTGAGTTGCTAGAAAAATATGCTGGTGATTTATATTCCTTTGATTGTCAATTTATAATCTACCAAGGTTTATGAGCTGTCCTGTCCTCAGAGCATTGCTGGAAGACAATATAAGGGCAGCAACTGATAGATTCTCTTTTTTTTTTTTATTGAAAAAGTTTTTCAAATACAAATTTTTCCCCCTTTCCCCCCCCTCCTCCCTAACCCCCCTCACCCCCCCTTCCCCTTTGACTTCTTCATAATAAACCCAAATTCATAACAGATTATATCATACTTTGCTATCCACTTACTCCATCTCCATATACTGACCCTTTCTTTCTAATAAAATTATCATACCCCCTTATACTATGCTGTAATATGCATTTCAAAGTGACATTCTATTATAACAATATCTAGTAACTCCTGATTTAACATAATGATATTATTATATCTCCCAATTTAACAATTTCGGCTCGTGATCTACCCTTTTACTACCCCCCATACAATATAACATTTCAAAGCATACTTCCGCTCTAAAACTATTCAATAAATCCTAATTTAACACTTATTCAATTCAACTAATTTCCTTCCCCCCCTTCATTACATACATTCAGATCTAAACATAATATCCCTTTTCTTTAAACTAAACAATCCGTAACCTATCCTATCTCCACCCACTTTCCTACAAAATTACCATAATTATTCTTAATATCTTTATTCTTCTGCCCACTCCCCTAGAAAAATATTCCCTTATGTAAATAAAATCCTAAAAGAAAAAAAAAAAACTTTTTGCTTGTAATCCATATAACATCTTCTGTAATATCCTTCAACTGGATGATAAATTCCATCACCCATGTTAGGGTAACATCGCATCCTTATTCCAACAGTATTTTCAGAATCTTCAATTACCATCTGCCCCCATCAGTAACGAATATCTTCATATTGGAAGAAAGAAACAAAAAAAGCCCCCAACAACCACCCGAGTGACTTTATAATTATATTCCGTATAATGTTTATGGAGGTATCTTTTATCCAGATTATTAATTCCAACCATCGTAATAGGGTAACAACCAGATCTTCTGCGTGCCCCAATCCAGTAAATCTCTTGCCATATAACTCGACATACACGTAATATATTTATCCGGAAATCCAAAAATCAAACAAGATGTTTCCAACCATTCAATTTAAGGCCTTTTTCACACCCCAAAATAATTCAGCACTGCAGAGATCTGCCCTTTCCTCAGGATAAAATAAACCAATGCTTTGCCAATTATCTTTTCATATATTCAGTCCTCTCATAAGTAACTGGCATTACTGTTGTTTAGTTTAAAAGTTTTTATGTTTGTGAGACCTACTTCTTCTTTTCTTGACTTTTTGTGGGTTGGATCTCCATCCTAAATTCCTTTCTGTAGATTGTATATCAACTATTTGGTTTTGCTGGTGTATAACTTGATCCTGTTGGGTTTGCTTTTGTGGCTGAGATCTTTCTGGTTCTGTAAATTGTATATCAACTAATTGACTTCCATGCTGGTTTGTGGTTTGACAAATCATTGCAATAGGATCCGGAACCGCCTCTCTTATATTAAATAATCCAGCTGAGACCTCTGAAAGAGAATCCAAAAGCGGCTCATCTGTGGAGACCTCTTTAACTTGTTGTTTCTTCATTGTCTCCATCTTCTTCTGCTTTTCTTGAATTTCTGTCTCTTGTTGATTTTGCTTTTTAAGTACTTTATAATAAAATTCTTCCGCTTTTTCAACAGTATTTATCTGATATCTTATTCCTTGATATCTCAGTATTATACCCACTGGGACATCCCACCTGAATAGAATATTTTGTCTTCTTAACTCAGTCACCAAAAAACCAAATTTCTTTCTATCTCTTACCATCTTAGGCGGCAATTCCTTAAATATCCAGATTTTTCTCCCATTCAGTTGTAAAGTAGAATTAAAAGATTTTTGCACAATATCATTCCTTATCTCTTTATCTGTAAAGTAAATCACCACATCTCTAGGCAGTTGCCTTTGTTTTGCAATCCAGGAATTCACTCTATAAGCCTTATTAATTTTACTGAATACCTCCTCAGGATGAACCTTTAAGATCCCAGCCAAAACTTGAGCAGATGTTTTTCTTAAATCATCACTATAATTTTCCTGTAAGCCTCTAATTCTGATCGCAAATTCTGTGATTCTGTATTGCAGCATTACAACCTCTCTTTCAATTCCTTGCTTTATATCTTCTGCATTATAAGTCTCGTGGCCAGCTTCCTTTTTAGACTTTAGTTCTGAGCTATTATCTCAAATATTTATTAAGTCCTTTTCAATTCTTAGTATTTTATTGTCCAAATTATCAATTTTCTCCATTTTAGACTCTAACAATTTAATATTTGTATCCAGCTTTATAACAATTTCTGAAAAACCATTAGTCACTGTTACAATCTTTTGTTGCAAATTGTCATACTTTTGTTGTATCATTTCTTTAATTTCCTGCCTTAAATTTTCGAATTTCTGGTTCACAGTCTCATAACATTTTGCCATTTCCTCCTGAATAAATTCTTTTAAATTAAAACCATTCTGCAAAGTCTGTAGGCTCAGAGCTTGCTCAAGCAGTTGCGAGTGGGGGAGCACTCCCCCACTTCTTGTCTATCAGATTTCATTAGTAATGCCATCCTTCCAGCAGGCTGTTCTTTTTTACCCCACAAACAAGATCAAGTACAAATCTCCAAGAAGAGAGGAACTTAAAATAACTCTTTTTCTTTCAAATTGTAGCCAACAGTATATATTCCGCTACTTTGTATCTGTTATGGAAGGACTCTTAGTTTCAGCTTTCTTCTACTTCTCAAGCCTCAGTGGCCATTTTAAAGCTTTTTTTTTTTCCCTCTTTCACTTTAAAATGCTTGTAAATTCATTAAGGATACTTGCGATTTAGGGTCCAAAATCCAAGTCTCATCTTTTTTAATAAGTCTATCTGTTAGTTTCGTTAGTTAATCCGGTTCCAGCGCCTAGCTCTGCAAAAAAAAGCAGATTGCACTCGATGCCCGGAGCGGCGGCAAGGGACAATAGGGAGCTCCAATCCGCCCGTCCCCAAGAGTTAAAAAAAGACTCTGGGGACTTCGCAGAGGGCTCTACCCACCCCCGCCCGCTCAGACTCACATTTCCATCAGGAAATGGAGTTTTTCGAGCCGCCTTTCAGATGTAAAGACGGCTCTTTTACAGGCAACGGGGCGGCGGTCACAGAGGACCGTCTGGCGGCGCCGGAAGCTTTGTTCTCCTGCCATCTAGTGTCAGCAAGCCAAAATAAAAACAACTATGACCCATCATTATATTTAAAGTCTGACAGGATGGATTTGACAAAGGGTAGAGGTTGGGTGTAGCTTCTGCACTGATCAGCTGTCACTTAGGTCAGAAGATGTATCTACCAGTCTTATTGGAAAACTGACAAATCTGTGTCTAAAACTAGTCCAGTTGAGAGATCCCTGGGTTGGAGAAGGGATGTGGGCTGAACTTGAAGGAATTAACATGACATCTGAGAGATCTCCCTCTATTTCATCCTGTCACTGACTGATCAGCTGGGCTAGTTTGTTCAGCCTTTAGCATCCTGGTTTGCACGGTGCCTCTGAATTCTATTCTCTCCCTATTCTTATTTAATGTCTTCATAAAGCCACTTGGTACGGTCATTACCAATATGGAGTGTCATATTATCAATATACTGTTGGTACCCAACCATACATATCTATCCTGGGTCAAATCAAGTTATGCCATCAAGGCTCTTTCCCATTGTCTGGGGGAAGTAGGAGGAATAGGAATCTGGATGGAGAAGGACAGACTTCACTTCAACGCTAGAAACTCTGGGTGAGTTTTGAGGCCCAGTGGATTGGGAGACTTTCCATTTTTACCTCTGAGTCAGATTGAATTCACCAAATAGAGACAGTGTATAATTTTCAGGTCCTCTGAGTCTCACAGCCTTTCCAGAAGTTCATTTTGTACTCCAACTGCATTCTACTTACAATCACTCACCTGATTTTATTACTATAATGTGCTCTATGTTGAGCTGCCCATAAAGCGTATTCAGGAGCTGTAGCTGTCCAGAATGGAGTAATATAGACAGTTTGGAGTATTCCACAGTACATTCATTGTTTTGCAAATTACCCAGACTTCCAGGAAGCTTCTGGGTGCAATTCAAGGTGCTGATTATGACCCATAGAGTTCTAAATGGCCTAGATAGGATTATCTGTGACAACCCTGTGGTCACCTGTCACCAGCTGTTTTTGTTCACCCCATCAGAACTGACAGGGCATCTTCTAGTGAGCAATGCAGAAGTTGTGCCTTTTCTTCCACAGTACCTTCTCCCTAGAGATACAGATGGCCCTGACTTTATTGGCAATCCACATGGTGCTGAATATTGTTTATTCCCTTAAGAATTTGTATGGGAGATTTGGCAAGTTTTGCTACTTGATTGATTTTTATGGCTGTTTTTTACTGATTGTAAAATGGAATAATCCTTTGGATCAGACCTCTGGCATATAAATAATATATTATTATTATTGTACTTATTTTTTATTCTGCTTGTTTGATTTTGTTTGACATTCCTGTTCACCATTCCGAGTCAAAGTAGTGAGATGAATAGACTTAGAAATCGTTTATATAAATAAATGTTTAAGTAAAGACTAGGCTGAAGCGGTCAGACCTAAAGATGATGATGACACAGTGACAAAAGCCAGGAAAAACCTCCCTCAGGGAAAGTAGTTAAGGAAGAACCAAGTCATTAAGGAAACAAAGGAAAAAAAGGTCACCTGGATCAGCAAAAGAAATTGTCCCTGGGAAACCCCTCCCCAAGTCCCATCACCAAAACAAGGCAAGGATTTTGGAGGATCAAAGGGATCCTCAAGCCTGCCCATTCTCTGAATCCTCTTTGGATCCAGACTGGCTTCCATTCCATAAAGTTTGCTATTATTTTAAACTCACTGGGTCTCTGTGTGTTCTAAAAAATCAGTTGGGCCTCAGTGTTCTGTTGAAAGTGATTTGAGTGTGGCAGTTGTCCAGGGCTGTGAGTGAATTAATATAAGCCAAACCCAGAAGCAGGTGTGTGTTAACACTATAAAAAGTTAGCACCCACCCATCTCCTAGAAGAGTGAAATATTTTAGGAAATATCAAAAAAGACAGAATATCATATTTCCCTGGATGATAAAAGGAGAAACATGTTTTAAAGAGAGAAAATAGCTCCCCGCCCCCAGCAGATATTTGGTGCCCATTAAGAAAGACTGGGCCAGCCTATCTACAAAACAAAAGACCTCCAGCTCCAGGATGATGGGATTATCCTTCAGGGCAAAGCCATTCAGCCACAATAGGAACTGCACAACAAATCCCTTCATTGCATCAGCCCAAGCTTCAACCAAACCTGGGAGCTCAGACAACCTCAGCTATGACCCCTGCATAGCCCCATGGGAGTCTGATAGCAACCAATAGAATACATGCTCTTGCCACAGGAACAGGAAGCTCAAGGACAAGGCCCAAGAGAAGGTATAAATAACCCTCACTCTCCACTCCATGTGTTCAGCTGCCCAGGACCTCAAACCCATGTGGTCCTGTACATCAATAAACCATCTTTCCAATCAGCCTCCATGTTTCCAGTGTCTTTCTCCCTGCTTGCAACTGAATCAGATGGATATTTCTTCCAACAACACTTTGTTGGTTGGTTTATTTTTCTGGCTGTTGTTTTTTATTGATTGTAAAATGGAATGATCCATATGATCAGACCTCTGGCATACAGGTAGTCTTTGACTTACAACAGTTTATTTAGTGACCATTCAAAGTTACAACGGCACTGAAAAAAGTGAGTTATGACTGTTTTTCACACTTCTAACCGTTGTAGCACCCCCATAGTCACATGATCAAAATTAAAATTCTTGGCAACTGGTTCATATTTATGACGGTTGCAGTGGGGTCATGTGATCAGCTTCTGCTACTTTCTGACAAGCAAAGTCAATGGGGAATCCAGATTCACTTAACCCCCATGTCACTAACTTAACAAATGCAATGATTCATTTAACAACTGTGGCAAGAAAAGCCATAAAATGGTGTAAAACTCACTTAACAAATGTTTCACTTAGCAGCATAAATTTTGGGTTCAATTATGGTTGTAACTCCAGGACAACCTGTATATTATTATTGTACATTTTTTTATTCTGTTTGGTTTTGTTTTACATTCCTGTTCACCACTCTGAGTCATAGTAATGAGACAGGTAAACATAGAAATTGTTTATATAAATAAATACTTAAGTAAATCAGTGTAGGCAACCTAGCACTATCTTTCTGCCCAGGTAATACCAACAGTAGAAAGCAAAGCCATGGAAAAGCCGTTGTTGGCAGGAACAGATGAAAACTTTTAATATGCTATTTGGCACAGCACCAGCCTCAGCCAGTGAAAGGAATTTAGCAAATTCTAGCTCATCTATAAAGCCCTACATGGCACAAAGTTCTGGTTGGGTGAGCAAAAACAGCTAGGGTTTGTCTGTCTCTAGCTGTTTTTGCTCACCCAGCCAAAACTAATTGGGCTCCTTCTTTTAATCTGTATCATTAGACCATGTTCCATAAGAACAGTCAATAAGATTTCTAAGACATGATGAACAACTTGCGAGAAAAGCCCATAGAGCAAATAAATGTAATTTATGTACCTTCAAGTCAATCTTGACTCCTAGGAACTGCCTAGATTACACCCTGCAGATTTTTCAGAAATGGCCTCTTTCTAGGAGAATGGCTGGCCTACCCAAGGTAATCCAGCTACCTTGGTGCCTAAGGCAGGACTAGAACGCAGGGTCTTTCGTTTCTCACATAGCACCTTAAGCACTACATTTTAAGGCTGAGTCTGAGGTCCAAAAATCCTTTTCTAGAAAGCTCCAAGAGGGGCATGATAACAATGAAGCAACCAATTGAGTGGGAGGAACTAAGGACTCTCAGCCCATCCAACTCTCAACTACATCAAGAGGGAATTGAGATCATCCCTTAGCAATTTGTCTAGTATAAATACTTTCCTTGGGTTGATTAATTGCAATAGAAAGGAAATCTTTTTTTCAGACCTTCTAACTTTACAAGATCTTTTTGCCCAAGAAGTTGGAAGGTCTGATTGCACTTTTTTTAAACTGGCAGTCTCATGGTCTTCTTTTGTTGCCCTGCACCAGTGGTGAAATCCTGCCGGTTCTGTCTGGCTTGCATGAGCGGGTAGCATCGTTGGCGTGTGGTTAAGTGAACCAGTAGCAGTGGCAGTGCGAGGCTCTGCCCACCTGCTTGGACATCGTTACTTCCTGGTTTTTAACCCTCTGCGCATGCGCAGAAGGTCAAAAATCAGACATGATGATGGTGCACGCGCACTTCCAAACCGGTAGGGAAGGTAGTAGATTTCACCCCTGCCCTGCACGCAGGAGAACATTGGAAAGCAGGTTAGTGAGAGAATTGTGGTGGCTCTGAGGTGAGAGTGAGGATTTTGCATTATGATTGCTCATAAGTAAGTAAGAACCAATAAAAGAGGAATGGAAAAATCCCTATCTGTAGATGAGCGCATCTCAGTCTTGGCAAGTTTAAGATGGGCGAACTTGATGCTGCCTGGAGAATTCTGGGAATTGAAGTCCATGCACCTTAAAGTTGCCAAAGTTGAGAAGCATAGGTCTAGGCTAGAGTTTACTATTTTCCATTCCTGTTTTATTTAGAGTTTGGTGCAATTAAATAAATCAGTTGTACTTTCCTTAACAAATAGTGATTAAAGCGATATGAACCATTACTGGACTTTTTGTGAAAAACTGAAATTAAATTTGATCTGGGACTTTGATGATTAGATATAGGATTATGGAAATAATGTAAAATGTTAATCTTAGAGTAAGAATTTGATATATTTTTTACTTATATCTGTACCAAAGAAAGTTGGAAGTCATTCTTTTTCAGTTTTCCTTCTTTACCTCTTTCTTTCTTATACTTTCACTCTTTTTCTTTCCTGGGCCTTTCCTTTTTTCAAATCTGGTTTTTATTTGTTTATCATTTAGCTTTGTATTTTTTTGATGTATGAAGGATAAAATACTCAGCCATTATAATTCTACATTTCTTATTTAAAGAAATCATACCAAAATTTAGAATGAAATCCACTGGGAGCCATCTCATGTAAGGCTCTGAGTCCCTCTAACCAAAAAGTGTTTATCGATAGAAGAGAATATTTATAGCTCAGGGTTGAACTGTGGGGTCCTTGGTACTCTCTGAGCTTGATAGTTTTCTTGCAGATGTTTCATTACCAAACTAGGTAACATCATCAGTACTAGAAGGGAGTGGAGTTTGCTTTTATTTTCATATACTAGTGGTTTACCCTGTCAGTGTGGATCAGTTGCTTCACAAAAAGTGTTTTGATTGGTGCCGGGTCTCTACAGCCTCAGGCAGAGAAGGGCTATTCTGCACCCCTCCCTCAAATGTTCTTTGAAATACAGAGTTTCCCAGCATTCCTTTAGGAACCTCCAACATGCAAACTGTGGTTACTCATCCTAAAATGAATCCTGTTTACCTGGAGATTCAAAATTTGCTGTTTGCTGGGAAGGTGTGTAGCTAAAAATCAGTCTACATTTAGTCTTTGACTTTGGGAATATTTCTTCTTAACCAAACAAAAGTGTATTTTCTGTGCAGTTCACACCCCTTCCTTGCTGGGTCTGGATGTCACAAAGCAACACGGTTCAGGAAATGGAATCTCTATACCAGTTAAAATGAAATTTTACAAAAAGTATTAGTAGGGGAAAAGAACAGCATTACAGAACACCTACTGGCTAGCTTTGCTTTCTCTGCATAGCTGGTAGTCAGATCTTCATCGACAGGGTGCTCCACAGGACCTATCATGGGGATCAAGTGGCGCTCTGCTCGAATTGTCCTAGTTGCATGTGGAAGGAGCATAGCTTCAGGAGCATCCTCCATCTCTTCAGATAACGATGGATGTAACAAAACTTCTCTCTCTGAGAAAGGTGCATCAGTGTAATTTTCTGTGTGAAATACAATCTCCCTCTTAGCCACTCCACCAAGCCCTTCTCCTTCTCCACCTCGTGCCACCACTTCAGGTGTGCTGTCATAGCCACTCTGCTCAGAGACTTCATCCTGTGGCTCACCCACTTTGTTATTTGGTCCCCCTGGGGGGGAACGGGGAGTCTTCTTGCGAGCTCTCCGATGCTTTTCTTGGGTGATGTTATCAGCATCACTGTCTGTCTCAGCATAGTATGCTTCACTGTTTGGTGGGGAGGTCACGTTCTCCAAGAGCTGCTGCCGCTGGGACTGCTCAGTTTCTGGGGCACTCTGGGGCTCTCCTATTTCAGAACGGTGTCCCTGGGAGGCTCGGTTTAGTGGAGAAGTGAGTGAGGCAGCTTGCAATTGCTTAGGAGAAGGGGAGCGCAGTAATCTTGCCCCAGACAGATCTCTGGTCGTTGCCCTGGAGAGATCAGAAAAGGAAGAGAATTTTAATCAGTTGTGTAGTTACAAGATCCACTTCTCATACATTACTTTTTTGTATCTGTTCATCCTACTGGCTGCTGAGATGAAACTATAAGGATTCCCTTTTGACGTTCCACCTTTGATACTTTCCAGAAGTTAGACTGTGTTCTACAGCTGCCTTCATTTCAAGGTCCTTTTCTATGAATCTCTGGGCCCTCTGCTGTCCATTTTGATTAATTACTTGGATGGGAGGAGCACACTTTTACGAGTATGCTCCTAAAAGATACCCTCCCATAGACATAAGAGCTGCATTCACTATCAAACCTGTGAGATGCACGCACATACACACCGCACATGTGAACTGCTTAAAATGACCTTGTAATAAAACATTCACAGCAAGCTGAACTGACCTGAGTAGTGATGAGGGAAGGAACAGTCAGGGACCTGTGGCACAGCAAACCAAAAAGTGTGTACAGTATATGCATTATCTCTCAAAGACAGTATGGCAGGCTAACCAGGTAGGAAGGGATGAACAATAAAAAAAAAAAACCACTCAGATGGGTTTGCTGTAGCTAAAGCATTCCAGTGTCTTGCTGTAATTTTCACTGAATCAGAATCAGAATAGAGCTGGAAGGGACCTTGGAGGTCTCCTAATTCAACCCCCTTCTCAAGCAAGAGACCCTACACCATTTCAGACAAATGCTGTCCAGCCTCTTCTTAAAATCCTCCAGTGATGGAGCAACCACAACTTCTGAAGGCAAGTTGTTCCACTGGATTATCATTCTCACTGTTAGGAAGTTTCTTCTTAATTCCAGGTTGTTTCTCTCCTGCATGTTGTATCTTCAGAGTGTTTTAGTTGATTTAGGTGAGATATTTTTAAAAGGTACATAAAGAGGTGGCTAATTCTTTAGATAAAAGCAAGAAGATTCAGAAATATCTAGACAGGTCTGAGCAATGCACTGAACTGAAAAGAATGGAATGCAACTGAGATAAATGTAAAGCTCTGCATCCAGATGGAAAATATAAGGCTTAAGTGTAGAATAGAATAGAATAGAATAGAATAGAATAGAATAGAATAGAATAGAATAGAATAGAATAGAATAGAATAGAATAGAATAGAATAGAATAGAATAGAATAGAATAGAAGCTGGAAGGGACCTTGGAGGTGTTCTAGTCCATCCCCCGCTCAAGCAGGGGAGACCCTATACCAGTGATGACTAACCTTTTTGCCATCGCATGCTAGGAGAGAGGGGGCGGGGGAGGTTCACACACACGTGTGTCCACACCCAAACTTCTATGAGCCCTGCCCTGCGCATGCGCGCGCAACCCCCCATCCCCCCTGCTTCTGGCATGCGATGGCCTGGTAGGTTTGTTTTTCTTTCTTACCTGGCTTCAGATCCTCTCTATGCATCTGGGAAGGGTGAAAGCAGCCTTTCCACTCCCTCGGAGGCCCTCTGGAGGCCTGAAAGGGCCCATTTTCCAACTCCCGGTAGGACAGGAAGTGACTTTTTTGCTGTCCCCAGCCTTGGGGACAGCAAAAAAGTCACTTCCGGTCCCACCGGGAGTTGGGAAATGGGCCCTTTCAGGCCTCCAGAGGGCCTCCGAGGGAGTGGAAAGGCTGCTTTCGCCCTCCCTAGACTCATAGAGAGGATCTGGAGCCAGATAAGAAAGAAAAACGGGCCTTCCCCACCCCCATCCCCCAGGCCCTCCGGAGACAGGAAACAGCCTGTTTCCTTACTTCTGGTGGGTCCAGAAGGCCTGAAAATCAGCTGGCCGGTGCACATGTGTGCGCCAGACTGAACTGGCGTGCCCACTGATATGGCTACGCATGCCATGCACGGGTCCATAGGTTTGCCATCACGGCCCTATACCATTTCAGACAAGTGGCTGTCCGGTCTCTTCTTTAAAACACCTCTGGTGATGCCCTTAATTCCAGGTTGCTTCTCTCCTTGATTAGTTTCCAACCATTGTTTCTTGTCCTACTCTCTGGTATTTTGGAGAAAAATTAGACCACCACTGTTAAGTAGAGTGAATGAGGACACAGAACCAGGTTGTGAGTAACAACAGCTCTTTGCTTCATGGTGTGAATCCAGCGATTGATACAGGGAAACAGCTCTCTTTATATACCTTACAGTCCTAGCAGTTAGCCAATCAGCTGAAAGCAATTAACATTCAAACTTTCCAGCCAAACTATATACATTACACCCCTCCCTTCCCAGAAGGCACTTGGGATACACATTTGCATACAAAATCACACAGATGACCAGGTCATGTCTGGACCCTAGTAGAACTGTGCAGTTCAGTCTGAGGCGTGGCGTCGAGCAGGTTGGAGGGGCCTTCTGTTTCTCCCGGCTCTGCCAATGGAACCTCCTGGATTTCTCTGGGGGCGTTGACTTCTTGGGTTGGTCTTGATTCCTCGGACTGGCGGCTCCAGACACCGAAGTCTTCAGATAAGTCCTCCGCTTGTCTCGGGCTTGAGCTAGCTGTTGGAAGTGGTTGGTAGTTAGGGACCAGATCATCAGGCATGATTTCTGGTTCGGCGACTACCTTTTTTCGTAGCTGATCTATGTGCCTTCACCATATTCTCCCATCTCCCATGTCTACCGTGTAAGACTTGGGACCGGTTGTATCCGTAATTGTCCTTGCTACCATAGGGGCCCGGCTGCGTAGTTCCTAGCATACACTGGTGTCCCTATCTGGAACTCCCTCAGTTTCTTGTCAGATCCCTTGAAACTGTCGGGGGAATAGTTAGGGTGTAACCTGTCTAGTATGCATCTGAGTTTCTGACCCATTAGCAGTTCAGCCGGGCTGTGCCCGGTGGCGGTGCATGGTGTGGCATGTTGGGTCGCCAGGAACTTGTCTACCCTAGCTTGCCAGTCCCCAGGGCCTAATCGTGAGAGTGCTTCCTTAGCCGTTCTCACAAACCTTTCAGCCAGTCCATTACTGGCCGGATGAAATGGAGCAGTGTGTGTGGCAGTGAATTGGGGCCCGTTATCTGATACAAGTGTGTCCGGTAACCCATGGGTGGCGAATAGCTTCCTGAGCACCCTGATTACTGCGTCAGTGGTAGTGGATTTCATTAGCCTGATCTCGAGCCATTTCGAGTAGGCGTCGACTATGACCAGGAAGATTTGGCTGTGACAAGGGCCAGCAAAATCTACATGGATTCTTGACCAGGGACCCTGGGGACGTTCCCATTCTTTTACTGGTGCTGTGGGGGGATCTGGCCTGGACTCTTGGCAGGGTTGACACTTCCCCACCCACTCAGTGATGTCGTTGTCCATTTGTGGCCACCATACATAACTCCTGGCCAGCCCCTTCATCCTTACAATCCCCGGGTGTCCCTCATGCAACAACCGTAAAACTTTTTTCTTTAGAAAAAAGGGAACAAGGACCCGATCACCCCACAATAAGCAACCCCCTTGCATGGCTAATTCGTCATGTTTGTTGATAAAACTTTTGAATTCCCCGCCTTCAGTCTTTCCCAGCCACCCCCTCGTGACCCAACTCATGACTGTCTTTAACACATGGTCTCTGGCAGAGGCTCTCGCCACTTCCGCAGAAGTGAGAGGCCCCGAGTCCAACGTGTCGATGAGTAAGACTGGAACTCCAGGTGTGGGGTCTTCTATGATGTCCAGTAGTGGGCAGCGGCTGAGAGTGTCGGCATGTCCCAAACTCAGTCCTGGTTGGTGTACCAGGCGATATGAATATGCCACTAGGAAGATTGCCCAGCGTGTCATCTGGGGAGACAAGGTAGCAGGTGTGGGTCAGTCCCCTGCCAGGAGGCCCAAAAGCGGCCGATGGTCTGTGACGAGGTCGAAGTCCTGGCCAAATATTCGTGGAACTTTTTAACCCTGGATACGGCTGCTAGGGCCTCTCTGTCCAGTTGGCTGTAGTTCCGCTCAGCGCTGGACAGGGTGCGGGAATAGTAAGCAATGGGCGCCTCTAGTCCATTCGGTAGTCTGTGGCTCAAGACGGACCCTACTCCAAAAGAGGATGCATCGCAGACTAACACAAGGGGAAGCATGGCGTTGTATTGTATAAGAAAACTTTCTGCAGATACAAGTTTCTTTACAGCAGCAAATGCAGTAGACTCCGCTTTTCCCCAGACCCATGGTGTATTCTTTGCCAACAGCCTGTGCAGGGGTTCCGCTACTGTTGCCTTGTCCCTCAGGAAAATGGCGTAGAAATTTAGAAGGCCCAAAAACGCCTGTAGTTCTGCCTTGTTCTTGGGGGTGGGTGCCTCTCGAATTGCTCTGATTTTACTTTCGATGGGGTGAATGCCAGTTCCGTCTACCCAGTACCCCAGGAATTCCACAGAGGGGACTGTGATCATGCATTTGTTGCATTTGGCTCTGAGGCCAGCACTCCTGAATTTTGTTAGCACTTCCCTCAGTCTGTCTCCCAATTGTTGCTCATCTGCTGTGGTGATGAGGACATCATCGAAATAGGGGACTACCCCTGGCAGACCCTGCAGCAGCCGCTCCATTGTGCTCTGAAATAGCCCTGGAGCTATACTGACACCAAATTGGAGCCTAGTACATTTGAAGGCACCTCTGTGAGTTACGATAGTCTGTGCCTCTGGGTAGCGCCATCTACCAGCAGCTGCTGGTAGGCCTGCGCAAGATCGAGTTTTGCGAAAATCTTGCCAGGGCCCAGGGAATGGAGCAAATGGTGCACAATAGGTACCGGATAAGCGCTCTGTTGGAGAGCCTTATTAATTGTGCATTTATAATCTGCACAGATGCGCACAGACCCGTCAGGCTTTTTTTTTTTTTAATTTGATTTATATGCCACCCTTCTCCGGAGACTCAGGGCGGCTTACAATGCGCTAAGCAATAGCCTTCATTCTTTTGTATATTTATACAAAGTCAGCTTATTGCCCCCACAACTGGGTCCTCAATTTACCTACCTTAGAAAGGATGGAAGGCTGAGTCAACCTTGAGCCTTGGCGAGATTCGAACCTGCAGTAATTGCAGGCAGCTGGTCTTAATAACCAGCTTAATAACAGGGTGCCTTAGACCACTGTACTACCAAGGCTCTTAAATGGGGTCACAATTGGGGTCTCCCATTTGGCGTGGTCGACAGGAACTAGCACCCCTTGTTTGATTAGTTTGTCTAGCTAAATGTCTATCTTTGGCTTTAGTGTGAAGGGTACCCTCCTGGGCTTAAGCCGATTGGGGTCGAGGTTAAATGAAATAGGGGTCCCCATATACTTGCCGAGCCGTTCGTCGAACATGTCCTGGAACTCCTGCATCAGGTCGTCCTTCAGGGTGCTGCTTACATTGCGGACTCTGGTGAACCCCATACCCAGGGCATTAAACCAGTCCAGTCCCAGGAGGCTTGGGAGATTCTCGCTGACCATGGTGAGGGGTAGCTTCTTCCGGTATTCCCTGTACTCGACCTGAAACACGCCGATTCCGTCCACTGGGATGCGGTTGCCCAGGTAGTCACGTAGTCCGAGCCTCTGGTGTCGTAGCTGATGTTTCTTAACGTTGGGGACAGTCTTCCTTAGGTTGAACCATGACATGATGGTTAGAGGCGAGCCGGTATCGATTTCCATCTTGCACTAGCTTCCTTCAATTTCGACCATCGTATATACCTTTTTCGCCGGTGCGGTGCTTGCCTGGCCGATGCTGATGGTGCAGGTGTTGTGGCTTTCGAATTTCGCGCCCTTCCTGTAGTCACCATGCTTGTTGGTCCTTCTCTGTGGTGCCAGCTCTGGTTGGCTGGAGACGCCCCGTGACTTGTGGCTGGCTGGTTGAGTAGCTCTACAGATCCTTCCCAGGTAACCCTTCCTATTGCAGCGTCTGCATATGGCATCCTTGAACTTACAGGTCTGCCGATGGTGGGACCCTCCGCAGTTCGCACAGGCTTCTCGGTGGTCTCTCTGGTCCTGTCGGTATTTCTCGGTCCGGAAGACGTCTTCGTCCGACTCCTCCTTGCTTTCGGTTTGGACCGTCTTGTGCTGTACCGGGGTTGACCGTTGCGTTGCCCTTGCTTGAGCTGGTCGCTGTAGTGTCTCCGCAGCCTTTGTGGAGGATTCGTAAGCCCTCGCCTCGTCGAGCACAATGTGGAGGGTTAGGTTTGCCCGGGCGAGCAGCCTTCTCTGTAGGTGAATATCTCTAACACCACAGATTAGTTGCTCTAGGAGCGCGTCATCGAGGTCTCAGTATTCACAATGCATCACAGCCTTGCACAGTGCAGCCATGTACGCACTGATCGGTTCTCCCTCTCACTGCAGCCGCTGGCGAAACTCGTACCTCTGCACAAATTTGGAAGGTGCCGGGGCGTAGTGTGCCTTCAGCGCAGCCTGTAGAGCTTGCATGAGATGGCCTGAACCGGGGTCGGTTTAGATAGTGACTCAGCCATGTCGAACACTTCGGGTCCACAATGGCTTAAGAACAGAGCTCTCTTCCTGTTGTCTGAGAGCCCCTATAGGTCACTGGCCTCCAGGAAACACTCGAATCGAGCCATGTATGATCCCCATTTCTCTCTGGCAGGGTCGAAAGGCGTTGGCGGCATGTAAGCAGACATCGTGTTTGTGTCTATGAGTGCTCTGCTTGTCTGCCTGGCTGGATTCTAGGCTTCAGCTCTCTCTGTTGCTTCGTGGCCTCAGCTCTTTACTTAGCTCCTTGTCTCAAAATCCCACCCTCATCGCCAATGTTAAGTAGGGTGAATGAGGACACAGAAGCCAGGTCGTGAGTAACAACAGCTCTTTACTTCATGGTATGAATCCAGTGACTGATACAGGGAAACAGCTCCCTTTATATACCTTACAGTCCTGGCAATTAGCCAATCAGCTGAGAGCAATTAACATTCAAACTTTCCCGCCAAAACTATATACATTACAACCACCCCTCTTCTTTGTGGCAGCCTCTCAAACATTAGAATATTGCTATCATGTCACCCCTAGTTCTTCTTTTTCCTAGACTAACCAAACTTAAATCCTGCAATTGTTCTTCATATGTCTTAGTCTGCAGGCCTTTGATCATCTTATTTGCTCTTCTCTGAACTTTTTCCAAAGTCTCAACATCTTTTATGTAGCATGGTGACCAAAACTGGATGCAGTATTCCATGTGTGGCCTTACTAAGGTTTTATAAAGTGGTACTAATACTTCACATGATTTTGATTCTATGCCTGTGTTTATACAACCCAGGATTATAATATCTTTTTTGGCTGATGCCACACACTGCTAATTCATATTCAAGTGATCATCCGCTAGGACTCCAAGGTCCCTCTCACAGTTACTGTTTTTGAGCCAGGCCTTGCCTAATCTGTACTTATACCTTTGGTTTTTCCTGCCTAAGTGTAAAACTTTGGTTTTCTCTACATTAAAATGTATTTTGTTGGATAGGCCCCATTGTTTAAGTCTGTCAAGATCTTTTTGGATCCTGAGGTTGTCTTCTGGGATGTTGGCTATTCCTGCCAGCTTAGTGTCCTCTGCAAATTTGATGAGTTCTCCTTCTATTTCCTCATCTAAGTCATTTATGAAGATATTAAAGACTACTGGACCTAAGATGGAACCTTGTGGTACCCCACTGCTTACTTCTCTCTATGTAGATGTAGTACCATTAAGGACTACTTGTTGGGTACAGTTTGTAGCCAGCTAAAAATCCATCTGGTGGTGATGTTGTCTATTCCACATTTTTCACCAAGAAATAGGTTGTGGTCTACTTTGTCGAATATTCTGAAATCTAAGTATACTATGACTCAGTAAAATGAGGACCCAGATTGTTGGGGGCAATATGTTGACTCTGTAAACTTAGAGAGGCCTGTGAAGTGGTATATAAGTCTATTGTGTTCCAAGCTTGATCCATATATTCAATTGCTTTCTCCTTCTGAGAAATTCCTTTCCATAGACCTGAACTAATGAGCAGCAAAAGTAGCAATTGAAAAAGGATTTTGCCAAATTCAACTGAATCCAGATTGGCATCAATTGGGCAATTCTAAATCTATTTTGTGCTGACAAAAATAATTTTACCACCACAAAATTTTCTATGTCATCCAATGAACCTGAAATATAGAAATGAACATGGAAGAATTCCTAAGTAGTAGAAGACTACTTGAAAGACTATGGAAATGGACTAGATGCTCAGCTAACTATCTTTTAGAGCAGAGTGGAGATTAGATCTAATACAGGTAGTCCTCAATTTACAACTACAAATGAGACCAGAATTTCTGATATTAAGCATGGCATTTGTTAAATGAGTCGTGCCCAATTTTATGACCTTTTTTGCCATTGTTGTCAAGTGACTCACTTGCAGTTGTTAATAACACAGTTGTTAAGTGAATTCAGTTTACCTCATTGACTTTTCGTGTTGGAAGACAATTAGGAAGGTTGAAAATGGTGATCACATGAATCCGGGACAATGATGCATACCAAATGCCAAACACCCAAATTTTCATCACATGACCGTAGGGATGCTGAAACAGTTGTAAGTGAGAGTGCTGGTGGTAAGTCACTTTTTCCAGTGCTGGATGGTTCTAAGTTGAGGGTTACCAGTAGGCTGAAACTGATACTAGCTTTTAAAAATGAGATATGAATTAGGTGCTTCCTCTAGAAGACACCTGGAAGATACTGTATAACCCCCACTGGCCGGCCTGCCAACATTGTATTTATGAGCCTGATACTCAAATGAGTAGTTCCCAGACAACTCCCTAGACATTTTTAGAATAAAATTATTTTCTAGAGCCAATTCAATCCCACTTCAAGATAAACTTTGGAATGGAATCTACCTTGGCCATTCTATAGGATGATTTTGGAATGTTTGGGGAAGGGAAGAGGGAATGTGATCCTTTTAACCAGAGCATCCTTCTGCATGCACTGTTGAGTTGGATGTTAGAGGAACTTCTTTGCAGTAGTTTGCTCTTAGCTGGATTATTGCTTTACTACTTGACAGTCATTAAATGGCCACTTTCACAGCTGATTTAAACAACCAAGTTGTCCCAGCAAAAGTACTACTAACCACTTTTCAATGAGAAGAACACACTACATAATTTTTTAATCACCTCCAGTCCACTGAAAACATATATACTCTGCCCATCTTTTTGTACTACACATCAAAAATAGAGCTATCTGATGGCACAAATAGTGTTGTTTTGATTCCTATGCTCACTGCTTTGTAGGCAAAAGTTTCCTTATCAAATTGATTACTATGTACAAAGGAATGGATTTCCCTTCCCTACTGTCCTGGCTCCCCCACCCCAGGCTGTTCTGTCCTGGGTGCCTGGGCCATCTGCCCCTTTCAAAAGAGACCACAGCTCTGTCCCTCTATTTTTCTACTGAACTGGTAAAGCACTAGAGCAGGGGTCTCCAAACTTGGCAACTTTAAGACTTGTGGACTTCAGCAAAGCTGGCTGAAGAATTCTGGGGGTTGAAGTCCACAAGTCTTAAAGTTGCCAAGTTTGGAGACCCCTGCACTAGAGGATGTTCCCTGTTGACATAGTGAATGGTGGGCCTTTCCCCACTTTTTCTCTTAGAAGTTCATCGATGGAATGATGAAATGGCTCTTCCCTTCTTTCATAACCATGTTACATTGACAACAATTCTGCCAGTTTCTCTTCCAAACAAGTCACAGAACGATGGGTAAAACCAGGCTTTCTTTTTCTTCATTTTAACTCGTCCACTAGCAGATGCACCAGATGGGAAAATGTCAAAAGCAAGAGTGCACATATGAAAGGTCTATCTATGAAAACCTCAAATCCTCAAAGCCTTCCACAGAAAGGAAAGGGGCTGCTGCTGGATTTCCTGGAAAAGGTGATAAGGAAGCAGGGCAATCACCAATGGAGGAGCATGTTAAGCATAGTCCAGACAGAATGGCAGACCATCATTCTGAAGTGGAGGAAGGCTCTGAGGACGGGCTTCATTTTGAGCCCAAATTTTCATGAGTTTGAAGTGTCCTCATCTTTCTCCTCCCCAAATGGGCCAGCATTCCCTCCAGATGGTTAATGGGGCAATAAAACAGTAATTAACTAGTGCCCCGCCCCACCACCCTCCAGAGCAGTTAGAAGATGGCCTGGTGCCTTCACTTGTGGAAAAAAAGGGAGACCCCAGGGAGTGGATGCCATGAGGGCAAGGAAGTGGATGCAATTCTCACTAGTGGAGAACCTCAGATGGAGAAGCAATGCAGCAAACTGACCCATTTCCTCCCCCAGGAGCAGTAATGGCTCTGATTAAATTCCAATGTTAATCATCTCTATGCATAAAGATGACTGAAAGCTTCACACATTATGGAGTCGTACAAATCCTGTGGAGGTCTTGAACTGGAAGAATCTTGTGGGGAAAATATGGTAGAACTCTTCAAAGAAGCCAGAAAAACATCAGACAGAAGAAGCTCAAAGCAGACTTCTCTCATTCCAGAGGGCAGGATAAGAGGCTTGGATTGCAAAAAGGTACATTCCAAGGGATAGTTAGGAAATTGCTCCTGCTTGTTAGAATTCAATTACTCAGAAAGACAATGGGAGCTCCTTAGCCTTCTGCCTGGAATCCTTTCATTTAGATTCCTACCCTGAGCTGGTACTCAAAATCTGTTGGGCAAGATGGCCTTCAAACTCTGTCATTTTATATTCAGGAAAGCTTCTCTATTGCTTTTCATTGCTTTTCATTAGCTTCCATGCAATATTGTACCTCCTTCCAGCATAGCTAATATTGCAGAACTGGTAACGTGCCATACCATAATTTACAGACATCTATAATGCTGCCATGAATCCTCCATGGGAGGAGAGAGAGAGAGAGAGAGACAGACAGACAGACAGACAGACAAAGAATGTGTGACTAGAACAGAACTTGTTTGAAATAGAATCACTCTTCTCAGCTTAACTGCTGGGAATCCCTGAGACTCTCCAGTTGTACCAATGTTACATTAGCAGCTGCCGGCTTGAATGACATCACAGCTCATCTTGCTCCTTATTTGTTTCTAACTTAAGCCACCAGCATCATCTGCAAGGATCCTTTCCCTATGATTACTAACTTTCTATAAGAGCTTTTAGTGTGGACTTTATCAAATATTTTTAAAAAGCAATATTCAGGATACATTCAAGATTTTGTAACATATCTTCATCTCAAAGATTTTTAACAAATTGCTGAGACAAAACATTGACAGGGACATACTACTTTGTTATATATACATCTATATCTATATCTATATCTATATCTATATCTATATCTATATCTATATCTATATCTATATCTATATCTATCTATCTATCTATCTATCTATCTATCTATCTATCTATCTATCTATCTATCTATCTATCTATATCTTACTTCTTCATAGGATTTATGTGTGTTTTTCCTCTAGCCAGGTTTTTCCTACGTAACCAAGGTTTTTCTGCAGCCCTATCTCAGTAGAATCACATCCACTCGATTCTGGGCTTTTTTTTTTCTTTCTGGCAGCCAGCAAGTTCTTGCTGCCAGGTGAGAGACTTATATAGATATTGTACCTTTACAGGGAGGATACATGAGATGTGGGTGTGGCTTACTGATGATGGCTAACAAGCCAGAAATAGATCTATATAAGTCTCTCACCTGGCAGCAAGAACTTGCTGGCTGCCAGAAAGAAAAAAAGCCCAGAATCGAGTGGATGTGATTCTACTGAGTTAGGGCTGCAGAAAAACCTTGGTTACATAGGAAAAACCTGGCTAGAGGAAAAACATACATAAATCCTACGAAGAAGTAAGAAAATAGATATTGTACCTTTACAGGGAGGATACATGAGATGTGGGTGTGACTTACTGATGATGGCTAACGAGCCAGAAATAGATCTATATAAGTCTCTCACCTGGCAGCAAGAACTTGCTGGCTGCCAGAAAGAAAAAAAAGCCCAGAATCGAGTGGATGTGATTCTACTGAGCTAGGGCTGCAGAAAAACCTTGGTTACGTAGGAAAAACCTGGCTAGAGGAAAAACACACACACACACACACACACGTGTGTGTGTGTGTGTGTGTGTGTGTGTGTGTGTGTTTTCTGAGGTTTTTGCGGGTATTTGTATTTTCTCCCGCGTAAAATTGGAAGTGTCTTGGCGAAGCGTCAAAACGTCGCCAAGACACTTCCAATTTTACGCGGGAGAAAACCTGAATAACCAAAGACCTACACACACACACACACACACACACACACACAACATATCGTATATTCAGAGCTTTTATCTTCTAGATTTCTTAGAAATGTTAAATGTTAAACTAATACTATACACACATATAAAACAATCAAACATATACAAAAAATCTCAGTTGATCCTGAAGTTCATATCCCAATGAAGTTACACCAAGCATTTTTTTAAAAAGTATTAGTTTAACAATATTTTTAAGGTAAGAAATCTAGAAGATAAAAACTCTGAATGTACACAATGTATTGCATTGAATCTATATCATGGAATTACATTTCAGCCATAATATCCACAATATTAAGGGCCCTACATCCCGAATACTCTGGTACTATACAGTACCAACAACTAGGTTTTAAAAGACACTCAAGGTGTTATTATGAATTTTGCATAGGAAAGCTGATACAACAAGTCTGACATCCTGCTTAGAAGAGACTACCAAAATGCTGTGAAGTGGGCTTCAGCCTGGTCTAAATGTTTGTGCATCAGAGTCTCATAGATCTCATTCTGGTATGAACATTTCTGCAAAATATGTACAATAAATATCAGAGCAGAACCTGGCATTGCTTTGTACTGTGCATGCTTCCGCCTGAGTGGAAGAGAGAGATAATTGGTGACATTTGTGAATCAGGTATGATTCCACCAGAACTTTATGAAAAGCATTCAACGGTGTGGTTCCAGTTAAAAATACTCAATTTATCCAAATGGTTTGGAGTAATCAATCTTTCACTCAGGCCCACCAGTGGTTCCCTTACCTTGTAACAACAATGCTGAGGGTGCTACTGGAAGAATCGATGATCTGCATGGTGGTGGCATGGGAGAGGCCGGCACATGGCTTTCCATTAACAGATAGAAGTTCATCATTTTCCCTTAGGCCCCCACGACACGCTTTACTTCTCTTGCGAATCTAAAAAAAGGAAAGTGAAGTAGGGATCAGCAGTCCAGAAGTGCCACCATCACTTACTCAACTTTTCAACAGGGAGTGAGAGAGTCTTGGGCAGAAGTCCAGTTAGGCATATCTACAGGGTATGATAAAAATAAAATAAATATAGCAGGGGTGAAATTTACTTACCTTCGCTACCGGTTTGGAAATGTGAGCTCGTGTGCATGCACGCGCTGTGCTCACGCATACCTTCTCCACGCATGCACAGAGCCTTCTGTGCATGCACAGAGGGTCAAAAATGGGACATGATGATATCTGGGCGGGTAGGCGGAGACTCCTGCCGCCAGCGCTACTGGTTCACTCGAGCCGGAGAGAACCGGCTGAATTTCATCACTGCAATATAGTGCCCATGATGGTGTGGTGCAAGCTCTGCCCATTTTTATGTCACACATTTAAAAATAGGTGGGAGTTTCCATCACAGTATCGCAGCCACCCTCATGATCATTTTTGACCATTTTTATAAACAAACAAACAAACAAACAAACAAACAGTTATATAATGTCTACATGTTGCCAGTAACACAATGTCCTAAAACCTGTTGCTGGTGGTAAGCTATTTTAACTATTAAAATATTTTAAAACATATAAAAGTTATCATTAACAAGTACTCAGATAAAACAATTCACAAATAGAAGCTGAATAGGCAAATATACTGGTCATTGCCTTGAGAAAGGCTTCACAGGAGAGACAATGAGAGCCAACAGAGAAATACAGACAGAAGGCAGAGGTACCCTGGCATGTAGGGGTGTACAACAGTAAGACAACTCTTGCCCACACAGTTGTCTTGTTGAGGATTTGTCAGTCTTACAGATCAGGAAATCAACTCCCCAGGAAGGCAAAGAATACTTTTATTGAGATTGGCAATGATAACAGAATCCTGCAAGTTTGATTGGGCTGGACCTCTTACCCTTTTTTATATTCCCGTGAATTAGGAAGGTGTCTGTCCCGAATATTCTGTTTGTTGTGAATTTAAGATGTTTGCCCATGCAAGGTCCCCCTTTTCAGAGGCTTTATTCATTACTGCCACTCATATAATCAATAGCAATAAGCCTCAGCCAAAGCACATAGAATCTAAGGCTAAATGTTGTGCCCACATACAGTATATCTTTTGTTTTAACCTCTTAAAGAAACTGGTAAGTATATAGGCTTGTGTGCCATGGGTAATGAAATAACAGAATAACAGTGTTGGAAGGGACATTGGAGATCTAGTCCAACTCCTGGCTCAAGCAAGAAACCCTATACCATTTCAGACAAATGGTTGTCCAATTTCTTCTTTAAAACTTCCAGTGTTGGAGCATTCACAACTTCTGGAGGCACGTTGTTCCATTGATTAATTGTTCTAACTATCAGGAAATTTCTCCTTTGTTCAAAGTTGCTTCTCTCCTTCATTAGTTTCCACCCATTACTTCTAGTCCTGCCTTCTGGTGCTTTGGTAAGATCAGGAACAACCCAGGCAAGCCCAGAGGACTACAGTAAGCCAATTTCCCAATTCTAGTTTCTAAGTCTATAGCTACATTCAAGAATCTAGCACAGAGGGGTCATCGAAAAGGGTTTTATGAGGACTTCCGGTTTCCCTGTCTTCGGCGATGGCGGCGCCTTTTGAAGCTCTGCCAGCCCCGCCGCCCGTAGAGCCGCTCCGAGACGAAGAAGCGGCTCGAAAACTTCCAAATCCATAGGATTGAGGAAGAAGAGATCGCAGGGCACAGGTCGAGCCCCTGTAACCCCCCAGGGAAGTTTCTGGGGAGAGAACAGGTGTGGCTCCCTCCCAACCTGCTGAAACTCCGGGCGACGTGGGACGATTCTGCTTTTGCAGAACAAGCCGGCTGCAGGAAACTTAAAGCGAAAAGAACCAGCTTTAATAAACAGCGAAATTACCTGAATCCTGAAACTTGGAAACGCAAGTATTAGCGCTTTGTTGACTTTTTAAACTGAGAAAAATGCGAATGAGTGAAAGTGCTTTGAAAAAACATGGCGCTCAGCCTTAGAGTTAATGAGCCAGCGAGTGTGGATTGGTGAAGTTATCTTGTTTTGTTACAAAGTTTCCAAGTTGCTACAAAGTTGCCTTGTTTGTAATAAGAGAAACAAGTGGAAAATTTCTCCCTTTTTAATACTTGACTTTGCTTTACTTCAACCTTTATTTGATCAAATCTGGGGGACTTTTTTAGAAGTCTTTGTGCAGGAGGGAAAGGAAAAGGAACTTCCCTCTTTAGAAAAACTAGATCACGTGGCAGGATGGCTTCAAAGAAGCAGGAAGGGAAGGCAACAGGGGGGGGATCCCCCACACACAAACATGAAACGCAGCTTCCCCCTGCTTAACAGCTACAGACTCAGAAAAAAGAATTTGATGTGGGAGATTTAAAAGAATTTATTTCTAGAACTTTGGATGACAAATTTCAAAAATCTCAACAGGAGATAGATGATAAACTTCAAAAAGTTTATGCAGGAAATTAATGAAGTTAAAGATATGGTGAAACAGAATCAAAACAAGGTGACCAAAAAAATATCAGAAGTGGCATCTGGCCTGGCAGAATTTATTGGGAAAGTTGATTTTAAAGTTGAAGAACTTAAATCAGAAGTTAATGTTAAGATGAAAGACAATGATTATAAAATTGCTGATGTTGACAATAAAATGCAAAGAGTTGAAAACGAGATTGTCATGATACAATTCAGGGCAATGGAGTTTGCTATACGGCTTCGAGGAATTCGAGAGGAGGAAAGACAGGATTTGAGACAAGTTTGTTCTGAGGCCCTGGCTAAGATTTTACAAGTTAATCCAGATGTGGTTTTTCACAAAATAGACAAAATTTACAGAGTGAACTCCTGGGCGGCCAGACAAAGACAATTACCTAGAGATGTGGTCATATATTTTACAGATAGAGAAATAAGAAACGATATCCTGCAAAAATCCTTTTACACTTCTGTACAAGTGGGGGGCTCACGAATTGGAATTTATAAAGAATTGCCTCCTAAAATGCTGAAAGCTAGAAAAGAATTTGGCTTTCTTGTTAAGGAATTGCAAAATTTACAGATACCTTTCCGGTGGGACGCACCAGTTGGCATAATTTTCAGATACAAGGGAGAAAGATACCGTTTGAATACCGTGGAGAAGGCACAGCACTTCTACACTACTATTCTTAAGGAAAGAACACCATCTCCACGTACATCTACAGTTTTGGAGATTAAAGAGAGTGAAGAGAAGCAACCCCAACAAGAACTGCAAGAACAGTCTAAGCAGGAATTAGAGGAAGTGCAAGGTGCAGAAGGAGGTTTTCTGGATGAGCCCTTGCTGGAATCTTCTCCAATCTTGGACCCGGTTCGGATGATTGAAGTTAAGGATCAACGTATAACTCGAGCTCAATCTAAGTTACTTAAACAAAAGCAACAACAGGAAAGACAAGACAAGGAGGCAGTTAAGAGTACTGCACAAGAGACTGGAGCCATGGGAGGAGCGAGATCGAAGCTTTCGGATGACCTTCAATTATTTTGCTCTTTGCTCCAGAAAGAGGCTGATGATGTTTAAGTGTTTATCCTGGAATGTTAATGGGTTGAATTCAGCACAGAAAAGGAAGAAATTATTTACATATTTGAAACAATTTAATAATGATATAATTTGTTTACAAGAAACACATATCACAACTCAAGATCAAAAATATTTGATAAACTCCAAACTAGGAACACATTTTATATCTTCAACTTCGCAAAAAAAGAATGGTGTGGTTATTTATGTAAATAAAAAGTTAACAGCTAAAGTTATAGAAACAGATGAAGATGGTAGGTTTGTAGCAATTGAATTGTCTACAGCAAATGGCCAAATTCTTCTGATTGGGATTTATGTTCCCAATCAACAACAGGACTATTTCTATAAGATGTTACATACTAAAATATTGCAATGGGATTACAGATCTATTTTAATTATGGGAGACTGGAATGGAGTAATTGACTCTAAATTAGATAAAAAGAGTTTGGCAAAGTCTAGGATCAGATTACCACAGACCTTTTTTGACATGAAAGAAGATATGGAACTAAAAGATGTTTGGAGAATACATAATCCAAAAGAATTGGACTATACTTTTTTTTCTGACAGACACAGATCCTTCTCTAGGATTGACTTTATTTTGTTGACAGATGATTTACTTGTTAAGACAAAAAGAACAAAGATTTTTCCAAGAATTTTGACTGACCATAGCCCAGTATGGATAGAAATCGAGATGGACAAGGTTGAGAGACGTTCTTGGAGATTAAATGAGAATTTGTTTAGATATTAAAGTGGAAGGTGGTTTTGAATTGTTGCAATAATGCATAGATATAAAACACTATTATGCTAAATTAGAGTTATTTTATAATAGTTATAGTATAATGTGTTTGTTTTTTTTTGTTTTTTTTTTCTCTTCTTCTTTTCTGAAATGTATGGATAAAGGGGGATTTATAATACTTTTAGTAAGTAAAGGTCAGTATTTTGAGGAGGGAGTAAGTAATCTGTTATGAATTAGGGTTTTTTTTTGTTACGAAGAAGTCACAGGGGGGGAAGGGTGGGGAGGGGGGGTTAGGGAGGGGGGGAGGGGGGGAAAAAGGGGGAAAAATTTGTATTTGAAAACCTTTTCAATAAAAAAGAGAATTTGTTTAGATATGAAAAAAATACAACAGAACTTAAAAAGCATTTGAAAGAATTTTTTGAAATAAATTTGAATAAAGGTACCCCAATTGAAATTGTGTGGGATGCAAGTAAAGCTTATATGAGAGGGGTACTTATCTACATGAACTCTAAACATAGACTGTTCCGACAAAAGAAAAGATCTGAACTGGAAATAGAAATAAAGAATAAAGAACAGTTACTTATTAAAAATCCAACAGATGAAAGAATACGTAGTGCTATAAAACTTTTGAAAGACCAATTTCAAATGCTTATGGCGGAACAAGTTGCAACAAACTTACAATATGCGAAGCATAACACATTTTGTAACGCTAATAAACCGGGCAGATGGTTGGCTTACACATTGAGGAAAAAACAAAGTATACGGACTATTTTTTTTTTATTGCAAAAGTTTTACAATTACATTTTCACCCCTTTTTTCACCCCCCCACCTCCCTCCCCAAACTTCCCATCCTCCCTAACCCTCCCTAACCCTCCCCCCAAGACTTCCCTATTATGTACTTGTAACTAATAATACTGATATATATACCTGAACCCATCCCTCCCCCTATATTATTTTCCCTCTTTATCTCTTTACATTAAGATATTTCTAATACATTATTTTCAAATAAAAGCTATTTGGTACTTTCTAGTTTGGTATTTGTTCTGAACATATTCTATCCACCTTTTCCATTCCCATTCATAAGTCTCTTGTGAACAATCTTTTAAATATGCTGAAATCTTCGCCATCTCTGCAAAACTGGCCATCTTCAAAGTCCATTCCTCGATAGTAGGCAAAGCTTCATTCTTCCAATATTTACCTATCAACAATCTTGCTGCTGTTATCATATACAATATTAATTTTATTTCACCCCGTGTAAAACCCTTAACTATACCCAATAAAAACAATTGTGGAGAAAATTGAATTTTTTTCTTCAAAACATTCTGCATGACCCACCATATTTTTATCCAAAAAGCCTTAACTTTCCTACAGGTCAAAGTATACGGACTATTGATAGTATTGATATTGGAGGGAAAGAAATCTTTCAACAAAAATTAATTAAAGAAGCTTTTGTGGACTATTATACTAAATTATATGCTAAAGAGGAGGTGCAGAATGGACTTATAGAAAAATATTTAAATGATAAAAGAGTTACAAAAACTACTGATCAACAAAAGGAAAGAATGAATTATCCTATAACAGAGGAGGAGATAATAGTAGTAGCAATTAAACAGTTAAAAACAGCCAAAGCTCCTGGCACGGATGGCTTGACCGCAGTGTATTACAAAATTTTGCAAGCTGAAATGGTGGAACAACTTAGAGATTTATTTTGCAATATTCAGCAAGGGGGTAAAATACCCCCATCATGGACAACAGCTTACATATCTTTGATACCAAAAGAACAAATCGGTCCTAAAAAACCAGAGAACTATAGACCAATATCTCTTTTGAATACAGATTATAAAATCTTTGCGAAAGTACTAGCCAACAGGTTGATGCCAGTAATTCAAAAGGTGATTCATGATGATCAAGCGGGATTTATCGAGGGCAGATATATGAAGGACAATGTAAGGCAAGTAATAGATTTATTGGAATATCTTGAGAAGAATAAACAGATCCCTGCAGTGCTGGTCTTTTTGGATGCAGAGAAGGCCTTTGATAGAGTGGATTGGAATTTTCTATTAAAGACTTTGAAAAAGATGGACTTTGGGGATCAATTTATACAGGCGATTTCGGCAATTTATCAAGAGCAAAAGGCACAGATCATTATTAATGGAAGTCTGACAACAGAGTTTAAAATTGAAAAAGGAACAAGACAGGGATGTCCGTTGTCCCCACTTTTATTTATTTTAACACTAGAAGTCTTGCTAAATACAATACGGGACTCTAATATCTTGAAAGGTATAAAGATTAGGCAAGAGGATTACAGAATAAAGGCATTTGCAGATGATCTGGTTGTTACCCTATCACAACCAATGGAATCAATAATCTTGATGAAGGACATTATACAAGACTATGGTAAAGTTTCAGGTTTTAGATTGAATCCAAAAAAGACTAAAATGATAGCTAAAAACATGACACAAGATCGTAAACATGAGCTTGAAAGGAGGGCAGGTTTTGAGACTGTACCTAAGGTAAAATATCTAGGAGTTCAGGTTGCAGAATCAAACATGAAATTGTTTCAAAATAACTATGAGGTGTTGTGGCGAGAGGTGCAGAAAGATATGGAGACTTGGAAAAAACTGCAGCTGTCTCTACTTGGAAGAATAGCAGCAGTTAAGATGAATATTTTGCCAAGATTTCTTTTTTTGTTTCAAATGATTCCGGTGCTTAAAAGTGATAAACAATTGAAAGTTTGGCAATCTGGAGTGAATAAGTTCGTCTGGAACGAGAAGAAGCCGAGAGTGAAATTGAAAATTATGCAAGATGTTCCAGAAAGAGGAGGTCTTAAACTTCCAAACCTACAGCTATATTATGATGCAGCAGCTTTAACTTTAACAAGTGATTGGTTTGGAAGTAAAAAGGCTGGAATATTGAATGCAGAAAGTTTTGATCTTGAATTTGGATGGCATGCTTACTTATTTTATGATGACAAAGTTGATAAAGTATTTAAAAGTCATATACTTAGGGACTCTTTGATGAGAGTTTGGAAGAAGCATCGACTCAAATGGGATTATAAAATACCGCTATGGCTGGATCTTGGTCATACTTTGTGGAATACAAATATAATGTCACTCGGGGGGTTTTTATACAAAGAGGTTCTTTTTACAGATGCGGGCAGATGGCAGCTGAAGACACTGCAGACACTGTTGGACGAAGGGATTAATTTAACTTGGTTACAATATAATCAATTACAATTGAGATGGAAAGAGGACCAAAAAACTGGTATTATGTTGCACGAGGAAGAATTGGTTAGACATATAAGAGAGAAAGGTCCAATGCATATCAAAAGGCTTTATAATGTTTTGCTAGAAAGGGACTCAGAAACTGAATTAGTTAAAGACTGTATGATTAAGTGGGCACAAAATTTTGAAGAACCAGTGATGTTGGAAACATGGGAAAAAATTTGGGTTCAGAATGTTAAATTTACACAGTCGCAGAACCTGAGGGAAAATTTTTATAAAATGTTTTATAGATGGCATTTAGATCCCAAAAAGTTGTCATGTATGTACCCTAATGTTCAGCCAAAATGTTGGAGATGTGAATGTTTGGATGCTACGTATTATCATGTTTGGTGGACCTGTAGGAAAGTTAAGGCTTTTTGGATAAAAATTTGGTGGGTCATGCAGAATGTTTTGAAGAAAAAAATTCAATTTTCTCCACAACTGTTTTTATTGGGTATAGTTAAGGGTTTTACATTGGGTGAAACAAAATTGATATTGTATATGATAACAGCAGCAAGATTGTTGATAGGTAAATACTGGAAGAATGAAGCTTTGCCCACTATCGAGGAATGGACTTTGAAGATGGCCAGTTTTGCAGAGATGGCGAAGATTTCAGCATATTTAAAAGATTGTTCACAAGAGACTTATGAATGGGAATGGAAAAGGTGGATAGAATATGTTCAGAACAAATATCAAACTAGAAAGTATCAAATAGCTTTTATTTGAAAATAATGTATTGGAAATATTTTAATGTAATGAGGTAAAGAGAAAAATTATACAGGGGAGGGAGGGGTTTAAGTTTATATATAAGTGTTATATTAAGGGTTTTTTATGAGTATGAGTATATTATAGGGAAGTCTGGGGGGAGGGGAGGGTTAGGGAGGGTTAGGGAGGTTGGGAAGTCTGGGGGGGGAGGTGGGGGGGGAAAGGGGTGAAAATGTAATTGTAAAACTTTTGCAATAAAAAAAAAATATTGTCCAGGATTTTTAATGTCTTTTTTTAAATGGACTGTTCTCACAATAGTAGTCATTCAAACTTTCAGTAATTATGACCTTGTAAATTTTGTTTCTTCCTTTCCCTCACCCATCTACAAATTCAATTCAAATAGAATTTGAATTCAGAGAGATTTTCAGAGGTGTATCCGCATTGAAAGCTGAACAGTCAACATCAGGGGTTGAACAAGTTGACCAGAGGGTATGATTTATGACATCTGTATTATGTCATTACCTCTTTTATGATATTTTTAAAATGTTTCATAAAATTTGCTAAATTTCAATTCCCCTGGAGTCATGGATCCACTGAGTCATGGATGCATTCTGTAAGTTGGTCCAAAAAACCAACTTTCACACTTTACACACACAAAATTCCACATACAGCTTTGTGAGATTTTGTGTGTTTGTGTAGTTGGAGTGAAACACTACAGAAACACACTAAATCTCAGAAAGCTGCACAAATATTGTTTTATTTTATTTTATTTTTATTTTTATATGAAAGCTAAATTTAAAACTTCCTAAACTTTAAATGGCTAGGTCTAAAAAAGAACAACTAAAAAAACCCCAATTGACTATTTTTTTTAAAGCTCCCAAAGGGGAAAAAAACTTACCCAATAGAACAGGGGTCTCCAACCTTGGCAACTTTAAGACTTGTAGACTTCAACTCCCAGAATTCCTCAGCCAGCTTTGCTTTGCTGGCTGAGGAATTCTGGGAGTTGAAGTCCACAACTAACTCCTTGCTTGATTGCAGGCAGGGAGTTGCTTTCAGGCAAACAAAGCAAGGCAAGGGTTGCGACTAGCAGCTGAGGTAAGCAAGCTGGAGGGGGAAAACTTTTTCCCTTTTACATGGCTCTGGCCATCCCAGCTGAGTTGCAGGGAACTCAGCTGGGATGGGATCGACCGTCAGAACTGGGACCGTCAGAGCCATGGTTCTGGCGATCCCAGCTGAGTTGCAGGGAACTCAGCTGGGATCGGCAGAGCTTGGATCGTCAGAGTAAAAGGGAAAAAACTTTTTTCCTTTTACGTGGTTTCTGGCGATCCCAGCTGAGTTGCAGGGAACTCAGCTGGGATTGTCAGAGCTGGGATCGCCAGAGCCATTTAAGGCTCGTCAGAGCCTTTCGGGCTGGTCTGCCTGGTTACAGGAGAACGACACCCGGCGTATAAGACGACCCCCGACTTTTGAGAAGATTTTCATGTGTTAAAAAGTCGTCTTATACGCCGGAAAATACGGTATTCTGGTTCAAAAATTGTTGCCCTGTGATGCATTGTTTCGCCCAATTAAAGGTTACAAATATGAGAGTCTTAGTAGTTAGATATTCCTGCTGCTTGCAAGAAGAGGCAGGAAAAATAATGTTCCTTTGAAGGATGTAATGGACAGTCATTCGTGATAACAAGATGGGCCTACATATGCTCTTGTTCCTAAGTAAAATAAACCCATAAAGTACCACGATTTCCATGCACAGTAAGACTCATGAAGCAGTAAAGCCATACAATCAAAGACTGATGCCTCCAGAGCTGAAAGACATGGTCAAAGTCAAATAAATAACATTGGAACCATTCTCATTTGATATGTCTTTGCTTTTGCCCTGAAATGCTTTTTAAAAAGCAGGAGGAAAATCGACTCATTAGCGCTGTGGTGTTGGAGGAGGTTCCTGCACATTCCTTGGACAGCAAAGATGATAAACAAGGAACTACTGGAGCATAGAAAACCAGACATATTGCCGGAAGGCAAAATCACAAAATTCCGCCTTACTTATTTCAGCCATGTCACGCAATCAAACTCATTGGAAAAGGCAGTTCTGCTTAGAATGGTCAGAGCTAAAAGGAAACAAGGTCACCAAAAAACCCAGACACCATCAAAGCCAACACCAGCCAGAGAATAAGAAAACTGAAAGAAACTGTACAAGATTGACATCTCTTTTTAAACAGCCAAACTAAAAGCAAAATGCTTTCTAAATATTACCATTTTGCACTTTGTGTTTAGGCTTATACAGAATCAGTTGATGTTTTAGGCTTTGCTGAATCAATCCCCCAGAATCTGCCACGGCATAGGGCGCCAACAGTTTTTTTGATTTTTTAAATCCTGCTTTAATTATTTTTATAAATACCATTAACTCAAGGTGGTGAACATATCAATCTTCTTCCTATTTTGCACACAACAATCCTGTGGGGTGGATTGGGCTAAGAAATAGTGACTGGTCCAAGATCATCCAACTGACTTTTATGCCTAAGGCAGGATTAAAACCCACAGTTTCCTAATTTCTAACCTGGAATTCTGGAATGAACAAGGCCAGATGGACTGTAGGCATGGTGCTTTCTTGCTAGGGAAGACCTACCTAATCAGAGTCATGTCGCTAGAGAACATCCTGAGAGAGTGAACTCTGATGGTCTGACCATCTGAGACAGGGTAATCTAGCAAAATAGTTGGCCAGCGTACCTTTACCTGTACAGGGCAGCATAAGGGTAGGGAAATCTCTAAAGCTTTGTCATTATCTAGTGGATTTCTGCAGCACAGACATTGTTGAGCTAATGTTGGGAGATCCCCAAATATATACTTCCAAAATGCCACGCACTAATAGAAGCCCTGACAACAAATTCTAAGTTATGCTATTAGCAAAAGCCTTTAGAAAGGCTGTTGGCTAAAGTAAGATTAAAAGCACAAATTACAAATGTTGAACTCATCGAATTTACAGACAAGTTGGAAGGATTACCCAAAACTTTAGAAGATAGACTCAAAATTCAGAAGGACTTTGACAGACTTGAATTCTGGGTCCTACCCAACAAAATGTAATTTAGCAGTGAGAAAAGTAAGGTTTGACACTTAGGCAAGAAAAACCAAATGTACAGATATAGAATGGGTGGAACCTGTCTCAACAGCAGTAACAGCGAAAGGGATATAGGAGAATATTTGTATTCTATTCAAATATTCATTTCAACTCCTATTCAGGGTTGAAATGAAGAGTCCTTGGTGCTCTCTGAGAAACATTCTTACAGATGTTTCATTACCCAAATGAGGTAACATCATCAATGCAGTGACCTAGACCTAGTAGGCTGTCACAAGTATGAGCCAGCAGTGTGCCAAAAAAGCCAATGCAGCCCTAGACTGCATCAACAAAGGGATAATTTCAAGTTCACATGAAGTGATAGCACCATTTTATATTGCACTAGTGGAATATGCACACATGGAACACTGCACCACTTCTGGTCATCACAATCCGAAAAAGAGGCTGGGGCTCTGGAAAGAGTGCAGATAAGAGC
Organism: Pantherophis guttatus; assembly: GCF_059756535.1. Taxonomy (NCBI): domain Eukaryota; kingdom Metazoa; phylum Chordata; class Lepidosauria; order Squamata; family Colubridae; genus Pantherophis; species Pantherophis guttatus. The sequence goes on along the minus strand of NC_142068.1, from coordinate 98,430,769 downwards.
AACAAAGATGATTTAGGGGACTGGAGGCTGAAACATATGATGAATGGTTGCAGGGACTTAGTATACTAGTCTAATGAAGAGAAAGACTAGGGATGACATGATAGCAGTCTTCCAATGTTCAAGAGGCTGCCACAAAGAAGAAGGGGCAACCAAAGTACCTGAGGGCAAGACAAGAAGCAATGGATGGAAACTAATCAAGGAGAGAAGCAACCTAGAACTAAAGAGAAATGTCCTGACAGAAGAATTAATCAGTAGAACAGCTTGCCAGTTATGGGTGCTCTACAGAGGTGGGTTTCAGCAGGTTCTGACCAGTTCTGGAGAACAGATAGTGGAAATTTTGAGTAGTTCGGAGAACCGGTAGTAAAAATTCTGACTGGTCCCGCCCCCATCTATTCTCTGCCTCCCAAGTCCCAGCTAATCAAGAGGAAATGGGGATTTTGCAGTAACCTTTCCCTGGATTGGAGTGGGAATGGAGTATCCTTCCCCTGTCATGCCCACCAAGCCATGCCACACCTACCAAGCCACACCCACAGAACCAGTAGTAAAAAAATTTGAAACCCACCACTGGTGCTCTAATTTTTAAGATTAAGATTTTAAAGAAGAAATTGGACCACTGTTTATCCAGAGTGGTATAAGGTATCCTGTTCAAATAGGGGGTTGGACTAGAAGACTTCCAGAGTCCCTTTCAAACCTTTTATGTTCTGATTAGGAAGTATAATGAAGAAACCACAATTGATACAGTAGGACTGAAAAATCTATTAATCAATCAAGCTAAAAATGATAATTAAAAATGCAGAGAACCATTAAGACATTCAACTTTCTTTAATTAATAACAATTTGGTGTAATTGTAATTTGGATTGCAGGACCAGTAATGTAGATTACACCACCTCCTACACAGTAGTCCCTATTAAAAATCACCACCCACAAAGCTATTAATTAAATGGAAGGCAATTGGCTCCTTAAGAGTTTAGCTTCACATCTGGCACAATCCTGAGTGTCACTACAGTAAAAGTGCAATATCTGTTCTTATCAGTTTAAAATGGAGACAAGAAGAAAGGGGAAGTATCTGTTTTGGGAGCTATGACCTGGCTAGGAATCTGTTGGACTTTGATCAGCCTCTGGGGTCCAGCTCCTGCTGCCATCTTAAAATAGCCATAGCCCATTCCATCTGCTGCATCTATTAGCATAAGTGCCATCACCCTGGCCTTTCTCAGTCTTTGCCCTTCCCCTGCCTTTAACATTTTTAAAAAATGTGGAATGAGAACATGAAACCATAGATCAAGCAGCAGAGCAAGCAGCTCGCCTCCTGGCCTTACCCAACTACATGTCCTTCCGCTTTTTTGTTCCTTTCTTCCTAACTTTCTGGGAAGAGCATCCAGGCCTCCAAAGCATGAAATGGTGAAGGAGAGGCAAAAGTGTCTATGGCTATGTTAGGAATGGGATTGATTAAAACCCAAAAGCCCCAAAGCCAGAGAGCGTGTGCATCCCCAGGCAAGAGAGTTTCTTGGGATTGACAGCCTGACTGCACCCAAATAAATGGATACCAGAACTTAAAATGTCTGGATATGAATGTCAAGAAAATACTTTTGATATAAATCTTTGATACAGTCTCTTTGATATAAATATTTTGATATAAAACTAACAGATTCCTTCACTGAGTTTTATTTCTATGTTTCTATCTGCTTTATCTATGTATCTGTCTGAAACATGATAATTTTCTGTTGTTTTTATATCCTTACAATAGGTATTCATCTGCCGTGCTCTTCCACAAGAAACTCAGGTGGGTCTCTGAGTGGGACTCAACTAAATAGATAACATCATCATGAGGTGAGCAGAGAAGGCACTGGAAATAAATTTAAGCAAAAGAAATTATCCACATGACAATTATAATAACCATTAACACACAATTATATATTTGACAAATATCATGGCATTCCATCTCTCTTAATGGACATGCCATTTGGGTCAGGAAATCTATGCCCTGCTCAGTGTAAGGATCCAAATTAAAATACCATCATCAGAAATTAGTTTTTAAAATCTATCATCTGGTTTAAGTTTCAGAAATACAGTAAATGCAAAATTATTTACTTAGGCAAAATAACTCAAATGCACTGGTACAGAATAAAAATAATCTTGCCTAGCAATTTCTGTGAAAAAAGACTTGCAGCCGGAGAATGTAAATTTAGAAAATATGTGTGAGATCATCCAGTCCAAATCATTGTCCAGGATTAATTCAGGCCATACAAAATCTGCTTAAAGAAGTCTTCAGTCATGAAAAACCAATTTCCTAAGGTAAATGTTTCATTGTCGAAGAGAGCTTATCACTGGAAATTCTTTAGCATGGCCAAACACATTGTTTCTTAGCTTCTGGGCAAAACTGACAAACTCTCTCCTATTTCCTACATGACATTGCTTGAGATAGTTGAACAATTAGCAAGTTTTCTTGATTTCCTCAAGGCTAGATATGTGCAACACTTCCATTTGGTCCGAATATACACACACATAAACATGCACAGAGATATAGATTCCTAGACCCCTTGTAATCTTTGTTCACCTCTGGAGGTGCTCTAGTTTGTCCAGAAATGGACAGAATATTTGAGGTGTAGCCTAACCAACATGAATAAAGAAGAACAATGATTTCTACAGAACTTGACCCTGTACTTCTGCCAATACATTGTAAGTCCTTGACTTACAACCAGTGTGGGATTCAGCCGGTTCGCACCGGTTCAGCTGAACTAATTGTTAAATTACCCACCCACTGCTATCAAAGTGGATCCTGGATGCTGCGCTGCAATGGAGAAACGGGCAATGGAGCAGCCGGTGCGAGAGAAGGAGAAGGCCGCTTTCCCTCCTCCTTCCCTTGTGCCGGCTGCTCCATTGCCCGTTTCTCCATTGCAACGCAACGCAGCGCCCAGGATCCACTTTGATAGGGGGAGGTAATTTAACAACTAGTTCACCCAGGGTCAAGTTGGCCTTCGTGGGAGGCTCGTCCCACATGGGCAGCGGAGCTGGAGGACAGGGATGGGCTACGCTTCTCACGACAGCCAGCCTGATCCTGGGAGAATTAAATTAAATTAATTTAATAATTAAATTGTTAAACTATTTGAATTCCACCACTGCTTACAACCATTTGTCTAGTGACCATTTGAAGTTACAATGGCACTGAAAAAAGTGACATGATCAGTTTTCATACTTACAATCGTAGTAGAATCCCAGTGGCCACGTGATCAGAATTTGGGGGCTTAGCAACAGGCATGTATTTATGACAGTTGCATTATTTTGGGGTCACGTGATCACAATTTGTAACCTTCCCAGCCAGCTTCTGACAAGCAAGCCATATTCACTTAACGACTGCAATAATTCACTTAACTGTTGCAAAAAAGGTTGTAAAATGGGGCAAAATTCAGTTAACAGCTACCTCATTTACCAATGGAAATTTTGGGCCCTATTGTGATCAAAGACGTCCCTTAAGCCTGGAATTGCCATTTTTTTCAGCTGCATCACATATGCTTGTGTTCAGTTTGTGATTCCCCTAAGTCATCCACATCCTTTTGTAAGTATGGCTGTCCAGTGTAGTTTCCTTTTCTTTTGGTCTTATACTTGTGTTCCTTTGATTTTTCTTAACCCATTGATGTTTAGTTCATCTTGTTGGTCCCAGCTTGTTAACCTCCTCAATCTTGATCCTGACCTATATCATGTTTGCTAGTCCCCTTATCATGAAGGGGCTTTAAATATAGTCCAAAAAACTAATAACCAATGTTTTTGAAGAAATTTTGATTACGTTTTTTAAATTAAATAATTGTTTAAAGTTGCCTTGCAGGGGCTGTTCTTGTTAAATCCATGCTTACTTCTGCTAAGGAATGTTTTCTTTTTTAAATAGCAATAGCACTTAGGCTTATATACCATATAATATAATTCATAGTGCTTTTACAGGCCTCTCTAAGCAGTTTACAGAGTCAGCCTCTTGCCCCCAATAATCTGGGTCCTCATTTTACCCACCTTGGAAGGATGGAAGGCTGAGTCAACCTTGAGCCAGTGAGATTTGATCTGCTGAACTGCAGATAGCAGTCAGCTGAAGTAGCCCGCAGTACTGCACTCTAACCACTGTGCCACCTCAGCTCTTACAATGCTTACAATGTTGTCAGCATCAGATTAACCAATTTGAGTCTTATTTTTTTCTCTTTTTGAAAGCAGGGATAAAATTAATCAGCTCAACATGCACAGCCTTTTGGAAACCTCAGAGCATCAAGGGGTGTGTAAGACCTGTATTAGTCTTGGATGAGTCCAATCCTTGATCCAAAAGGACATTCCAAAGAGCTGTTAGCACTTATCGCGTACCTGAAGAAGTGCCCTAGGGAAGAAGATCATGTCCTGTTTTCTTATGTTCTATATATTGCAATAAGAGAGGGCAGCCTTCACATGTTGAACATTAGCCTAATAATGATCAGAATCATAAGACAATTGTTAGATGCTGAAAACCTGAGATCCCCTGAATTTATGCCCCTCAGAAAGGTTCAAGTGCAGCCAGATATAGAAGGGAAAATTATTATTAACCCTAGCAATAATTACAATAACTATATTAAAGTTTAACTATATTAAAGTTTAAGTAAATGTAAATAACATGAAGTTTAGTTCTTTCCCTGTCATCAGAAACTAAATATGGCCCTAACGCATATCCATCACATAGTGCAATGCAAGACAGAGTGGATTAGGCCAAATGCCATCCAGGTGTATAACAGAGTTTCACATTGTAAGGAAAGTTCAGCTAGAGAAAAGGAGAGAGCACGTGCCAGGAAGGCCTCATGGACCCATGAATGAAGTCTCAACCTCTGCTCAGAGACTACTTCTTACAAAGAAGTAGGGGTAACCCAAAAGAGAGGAGAAAAGAGGGCAGGTAGATCTTTCTGTGGCTATAAAATAGTAGGAGAGAGAAAGAGGGCATTGAGTGAAAGATATTGTTTTTGAGAAAGGTAATTTTAAATGAGAGAACTATGGATTTGTGGTTGGTTTTTAATCTCCCCTTTTGCATTCTTAGAGCAGGAAAATATAGATTTAAAAGAGAAAATTTGTGTTCTGTGGTTTGAACTTCACCTCTGTTTGAAAATGAGCAAATGCGGAATGTATTTCTGTGAAAAAAGGTATTTTGTGATTGGCTGCAGAGATATAAAAAGATACTGTGACAAGAAGCAAAGTGGAAACTTTTAGGGTTAAAGTGAAACATTTTTGCTTAGACTTTAAAGATTTTGGTAAAAAAAAAGACAAAATAACATGAAACTAACCAAGAGTACAAATGAAGCCAGGCTACATAACACTAAGCCACAAATTAGCCAACCATATTTCAGTTTAATTTGTTGTTTTGTTTGATTAATCCCATGTGCAAAACTCAGAAGAAAGGGCAAAACTTTCTTGTTGGGATCAGCATGCTATGCCAAATCCAAGGCCCAGGTAATGTGAAACATTCTCCTTTCCATGACCTCTTAAGTATCATGGGAGACTCCTCGGATGGGAAGAGAGGCTGAAATACTCTATGGAAACCTTGTCTCTAAAAACCATTGAGTCTGAGCCAGAATCAGTCCCTTGAGCAGAGAAGGGGGAGAAGGAGAAGAAACAGCTACGCAGATGATAGCAACAGCAGCAACATCAGGTGGCCACTGAGTGCTGAAGTGCTCAGTTCCAAGAGAAAGACATTAAGGGAACTAAAGGGCAACTTGATCTGCCTTTGCAGCTGAGAAGACAAGAGAGCAGCAGCTTCCAGTACAGCTTGCTTGAGAGCAGGCATCCCATTGTCAGGGTGTGCAATTTAATCCTTTTGTCCCCTGAACCATAACTGCCGGGCAGACCTTTTTGCCCAGGATTCTTTTCTGCCTGGACCCCAGTCTTACCGTTGTCCTGCAGACCTGCCTCAAAGAGCCTGACTACTCCTGATGTTAATTCTGGACAGGTTGATGGTTGCAACAAATGGCTTCTGCAAGTAGACTTTCACTACATTGCCTTCACAACTCCTATAGATGAACTACACCTTCACAACTCCCAGTCCTCAATCCTGACACCCAAATAGGACAATGTGTATTTCCTATCCATATTTGCATAAAAAAGGGTTATATTATTTCTTTCTTTCTTTTTTTTTTATTGAAAAAGTTTTCAAATACAAATTTTTCCCCCTTTTTTCCCCCTCTCCCTCCCCCTCCCTAACCCCCCCTCCCCACCCATCCCCCCTGTGACTTCTTCATAACAAAAAAAAACCTAATTCATAACAGATTACTTACTCCCTCCTCTAAATATTGACCTTTACTTACTAAAAATATTATTAATATTATAACATCCCCCTTTATCCATACATTTCTGAAAAGAGAAAAGAAAGGGAAAAAAAAAGACATTATACTATAACATTATAGAATAACTTCTCCACTTAACTATACGATAAGTCCTACTTTAACATTTAATCTTCTATATATATTACTATAACATTTCAAAGCGGCCTTCCCCATAAAATCTAGTTTAACATTTATTCCACTCTATCCATTTCCTCCACTCCCCTAAATATATCACTTAAAAATCCCTTTTCTTAGACTAATCAATCTACTAACTAGCTTATTCACCCACTATCATGCAAAATTACCATACACATTTCTTAATATCTTTGATTCACTGCCCACACTACTTAAAAATATATGTCTATATTTTCCATTATATCTAAATAAAAAAAAAAGAAAAGACAATGACTTTAAATTTATAATCCATATAGTATCTTCTTTGAGGTCTTTCCACTGGATTGGTAGAACCAACATCCATAATCGGGTAACATAGCTTGCTGGTGCAACAGTTTATTCAGGATCTTCAATCATATCTGCCCCCATCAGTAGTAAATATCTTCTTATATGTATAAAAGTAAAAACAACCACCCGAGTGACATTATAATTATATTCCATATAGTAATAATTGTGGGTTTCATCAGGATTATTAATTCCCATCATCGTAGTGGGTAACAACCCGATCTTCTGCATGCCCCAGCATAATTCTCTTGCCTTGTGATTCAAGATAATATAATATGTTTATCAACACAAAAAGAAATTCCAAAGTGGATAATTCAAATCCATCAGTTTAAGGCTCGTTTCACGTCCCCAAATTACGGCCATGCAGAGATCTGCCACAATCCTCAGGATGATATTAACCAATACGTCACCTCTTCCATGTTTACACATAATCATTCATATTTTAAAGTCACTGGCTTCACTGTTGCCTGATTTAGAAATTTCTATTTTTATGCCACCTATTTCTTTTTTTTTTCTTTTCTTTTTGTGGGTTTGGTTTCCATCCTGGTTTCCTTTCTACAAATTGTGTATCATCTGGTCGGTTTTTATTCTGCTTTGTAGATTGGTCTTGCTGGTTTTGTTTTTGTATCTCATGTTTCTTTTTTATCCCTTGTATATCCCCTAATTGGTTTCCATGCTTATCCTTGCCTTGATAAGTCATCACATTAAGGTTAGATGCCACTTCTCTCAAATTTGTAGATAGTCCAGCTGGGGTATCCAATAAATCCAAAGGCAATTCATCTGGTACAGTCTCTGTAATTCGATATTTTACCTTTATTTCCAGCTCCTTCTGCTTATCCTGTATTATACCTGAAGATGTTAAGTTCATTTTCAACCTATTTTGATAAAATTCTTCCGCTCTTTCAACAGTATTTAGCTGATATCTTTCTCCTTGGTATCTAAATATAATACCAACTGGGGCGTCCCACCTGAATGGGATATTTCTCTTTTTTAACTCATTCACCAGAAAACCAAATTTCTTCCTTTCCATCAATATCTTAGGTGGGAGTTCCTTGTAAATCCAAATCTTTCTTCCATCCAATTGCAAATTAGAATTGAAGGAATTTTGCACGATATTATTCCTAATTTCTTTATCTGTAAAATAAATCACCACATCTCTAGGCAATTGCCTTTGCTTGGCAATCCAGGAGTTTATTCGATGAGCTCTGTCAATCCTACAAAACACTTCCTCAGGTTGAACCTTTAGAATCCCAGCTAGAATTTCAGAAGATATTTTCCTTAAATCATCTCTATTATTTTCCTGCAAACCTCTTAATCTTATCGCATATTCTGTGAAATTATATTGTACCATTAAAATCTCTTTTTCAATCTTCTGTTGCAGATTTTCTACATTACCATACTTTTGATCAGCATCCATTTTAGGTTTTTCTTCTAAGCTATTATCCTGAGTGTTTGTCAAATCATTTTCAATTTTCTGAATTCTATTGTCCAGTTTATCTTGAGTTTCTTCCATTTTAGACTCTAGTACATTAGTATTTGTATCCAACTGTATCATAAATTCTGTAAAACCATTAGCCATTTTTGAAAAATTTTTCTCCAAAAAATCAAACTTAGATTTCACCAATTCTTTAATTTCCTGCTTAAATTTTTCAAGTTGCTGATTCACAATCTCCTCCCTTCTTTCAATCTCCTCTATAAAAAATTCTATTATATTAAAATCAGGTTTCTGAGACTGAAGAGTTAAGACTTGTTCCTTTAAGTTGTTGGTGGGGGAATCCCCCCCTTCTTGTTTATCTGACTTTATGAGTCTCAGTGCCATGTTTCCGCCCAGGCAGGCTTTGTTAAAAAAAAATCAAGAAAAAAAAAGACTTCTTTCCAATCAACAACAATATCAAGTCTCCAAGGGAAAAAAAAGAGAAAAAGACACAGGAGCGAAGTTTTGTCTACAAATGTAGCCAGTGGTATTTATTCCGCTACATTGTAGTAATAGAAAATGGAAGGACTTTCCCTTTCAGCCTCTCCTCCAGCCGACACCATTTTAAAAGGCTTTTTTTCCTCTTTCTTTTCCTCCTCTCTCTTAAGTAATTTTTTTTTAAAAAATCAGTAAAATACTTGCGGTTCAGTATTACAGGTCCAGCTCACGTTTTCTTTGAGTAGTCTGTTAAATTTGCAGGCTTGCTTTTTGACGCCTGGCTCTGCATTAGCAGAGGTCTCCCAAAGCCCGGAGCAGCGGCTGGGGATACGGGGCATCTCATCCGCTCCGTCCCAAAAGTAAAAGAAAAACTTTTGGGACTCCGCAGAGAGTTCTACGCACCCCTGCCAGCTCTATCTCCGTTTCCTCATGGAAACGGAGTTTTTTCGAGCCGCCATTCCGTTGTGAAGGCGGCTCTGTACAGGCAATGGAAGCTGACGATCCCAAAGGAACGTCTGGCAGCGACGAGCAGCAAACCGGAAGTCGGGTTATATTATTTCTGTTCTTAATGCAAATAAAGTTTAAAAAATTACTGGAGTAAAAAAAAATAAGATGGGAAAAGGAGCAGCAACAAGACATTTACAATTCAATAACAATTATAACTTTAACTTAAATTTCGTAAATGAAGTAGGACAACCGCTGTAAATAGTTTAGTCTGTAAGTCCCGACTCATCCTGCCTTCTACTTTCTCTCATCATCATGGCAAGGCCATGATGGAAGGAAAACTTAAAATGAGAGTAAGCTAAGTCATACAAACTATGATGGACCCATGAGATGATTCACATTTGTTCTACAGATTTTGTTCATGGGAAGAGAAAAATGTGTGAGGTGGGTTTTTTACTTGAAACTAAGGAGATATGATGAGGCCTTCACTTATAGGCAGTGGTTATAAATTGGCTGAGATATCTCCACTCACCTTTTGCCAAAAAAGAACCTTCTAATTGGTTGCCAATTCTCAGAGCTGCTAATTCTCTGAAGAAAAGGACTATCACATCCACATAACTAAAATGGTGAGAACAGTTCACTTATATTCAGCTTCATTTCAGTTCTGAAATTAGGCGACATTAGAGAACAGTAGTGGAAGTATTCTCTGGCCAGTTATTACAGACGTGTTCGTGTTACCACAATGTTTAATGCGTATTTCCTAAGGATCTTAGGTAATGATATTAGTATCAGTTATAGGTTGTTTGCATGTTTATTATTAATTTAAATAGATCTACAGATCTGCTGTTGGCAGCTTCTATAGATTCATAAACAGAAAAGCAATATGGGAATAAAATGCATTCGAGATATTCATTTCTGATAAATCATCTGATACTTCACAGAAGAGAAAACATTAGACAGTACAGTGCAACTCTGATATAATTAATATTATGCCATCACCATAGGTTCTGTTAGAAACAATTTGCTTTTATAAGACAAGATTTTTATATTGCATAGGTTTCAGAGTGGTTTAATTTAAGGATGATGTATATGCATACAGATTAATTTGATTCTGTGGCAGATATAGATCCAGTTTAAACGTTTTCAAGGGGAAACACTTTCCTAAACAACTTTCAGGGCACAAACTCATCACTGAGTTCTCAACATTTTTATTACACTGTTTAGGACCAAAGTACTCTGGAATTCAAGCAACATTGCCACTGCCTTTTTTAAAATTCCATTTTTTTTCAACACTCTTCAGATCCTAATGACCATACATGGTTTGTGTATTTTTGACCCAATTTTTAAAAACCTGGTAGCTTAAACAACTGAGTTTGAGTTGAAAAATGTATATGGGTAAAGATATTGCTTTAAATCTTGAATTATGGTTTTGGAAGATGTACTCATTACAGTAGACATTACTTGGAAGAGGTAAACCCCTCTGCATAAGAGAAATTGCAAAATACTTTAAGATATTGCTTGCCATCTACCTTTTTTTTTTTTTTACAGAAGTTGTACTATATTTGGAATTAAATTGAGCAGTTATTGGGAAAAAAACAGTAAATAATTTTTACAATAAAATTTTAAAATATCCATTTGGGGAACAGTAAATTTTGGGTTCTTATTTAGCATATTACTTTCAGTCTTTGAAGATTAAATTTTAAAATGTGCTTCTTCAGCTAACAAAACTTCAAGGAAGACTGTCGGAGTCCTGAAAATAAATGACTTGGAATGGAGCAAATAGATTCCCATCACTTTCCCCAGTGTCTGTGTCTACTCCAGAGAGCTAGAAGGTCCTACCTTGGATATTTGGAGGGGTCTGTTCTGTTCAGAGCCTCCCTGTAAGCGGAAGCCCCAGGGGCCTCCTCCAGAGAGAGTTACAAGCACCTCTTCTTTGTCTTCGGCTCCCATCACCTCAGTACCCCTTTTGCGTGTGTGACAAACACCTTGGCTGCAAAATAAATCTCCAGCTCTTAGAGGAGCTACTTGTCCATTGCTACTTGTCCATTGCTGCAAGTAGCATCTACTTTCTCTAGTCCCTCCCAATGTTTGATTTTCTCTGGCCCACCCCCATCCTTTTCCCAGGCAGAGAAAAGCCCAACACCCGATACTCTTCCAAATGTCCAGCTGCTGAGCAGACCATTGCCAGGCGTTTCATACCCATTTTGGTAAGACGCCAGAGTTATTTGCACATGTATCTTGTCAATCTCACTCTCTGTCCTCTCCACCTCCTGGCGAAACAGATCCTGGATGTCTCACTCCAGACTCATGGCTGAAAATAGTTCACCTCCTGTCTTTTTAGAGCTTTGTCTCATTCTTTTCCAGCTGGGGAGGGTTTGATTTAAGCACTGCAATAAAACATGGAATTACAAAAGCTCCTGAAAGATTTCTCTGCTGTTACTTATTGCCCACATAAGAATTCTTTTTAAGATATTTGTTTCACCTTCATCAAAGCCACCTCTGTTTCTTGCAGTAAGTGAAGTGAGAAGCTTATCTGAGCAACACATTACAATGAGTGCCAGTCATTTCAGTAGGACTCATAGAGATTTTCCCTTCGGATAGTGTAATGCACAAGTATGGTTGTGCATGCTCCATGTATAGTAATGTATTATGCAACGGTCCATGAACAAAGTAACAAGATGATTTTTACTTAAAAAAAATGAAATAGTACATGAATTGGTTTATCAGTTATTATGGGAGACAAACTTTGTATCAAGTGGGAGATCAAATAGGTTCCTGACCAACCTAGCTGACAACTTTGGTATCCAAAAGGTAGAGGAGAGAACCAAAGGGAAACTACACTGGACCTAATTCTTACTAACAGAGAGGGGGTTAAAGTTGCAGGAACCTTGGGGAGAATGACCATGTCATATTAGATTAGAATTCAATATAATGCAGAAAACCCTCAAAAGAGCAAAACCAAACCAGAGTCCTAGGTTTTAAAAGAGCTGATTTCAACCAACCTAGAGAGAGCTTGGGAAGGACACAAGGGATGAGAATATTAAAAGGGAAAGCAACCCAAGAAGCTGGGGAAAGTCTAAAGCAGGAATGTCAAACTTGATTTCATTGAGAGCTGCATCAGGGTTGTGCTCGACCTTGGAGGGGTGGGGCATGCCTGGGCGGGCATGGCCATGATGGGTGTGGGTGTGGGCATGGCGGACGTGGCACGGGACTTGGGGGGGGACACCTGTGGTGGCCAAGTGCTAAGGCAGCACTTCCCTGAGACCCTCTCTCACTCTCATTATACAGGAAATCATTGAGTTATGAATGTAATAGAGCCTGCCAATTACATTCGTAACCCGAGGATTCATTTGATTGAATCACATTAAATCAATGTGATCACTCCCTGCTTTCCCCAATGTATTTGTTAATTGAATGCACGTGAGGTATCTCAGATTGGGGAAGAGCCTGCGGGGCCTAGTGCTAGAGCAGGCCATCCAAGGCCTCCCCCAATCCACTGAGATACCTTATGCTTCCCTGGGGTCCCCACAATTGTTTCCCCACCCATCCTGCCCCACCGGGTCTCCACAGACTGGGCCTGCTTTGTTAGCATCCCAGATTCCACTTACTCTTCCCCACCCTATTTCCCATAGATTACTTACTTTTTGAATATCTTCAGAGCTCCAGAAGAGACCGACCCATTAGCAGAGAAGCCCAAAGTGATGGCGAAACTGTAAGAATGTGAAATCTAAGGAAAACATTTTTACCAGCTTCTGAGTAAAAGACTTCAGCTGGGGCCATGTGGCCAGCAGGCCTCTGGTAGTAGAAAAGGCCTGGACTGGGCCACAGCAGCCTCATGCTTCAGGGATTGATCCAGCAGCAGCAACCAAGCAACATGGAGCTTGCTTCCTTTGTCTCATCGGGCTGAACTGCAAGCCCCTTGTTGATTGACTGCCACACCCCAATCCCTGAAGCTGCTCATTCAAACTAGCCAGTCAGCAGCAAGCAGGAGGCTGCTTGTTGCTGGCCAGACTGGACCCAAACTAAACCTGCAGGCCCTCATGGCAGAGAAGCCGGTCTTTTATTCAGATGGAGAAAGCTGTTTTCCTTACATCTCTCCTTCTTACAGCTTCACGGGCTTTGAATAAAAGACTTTGGCTTCTCTGCCACATGGGTCAGCCTCTTCTGGAACTCTTCAAAAAGTAAGTACAGTAAAGCCATGGGAAATGGGGTGGGGAGGGCTGGATCCAACCCACGGTGGCTCCATTTCGGCCAGCAAGGGGCCGGGGGAGGCCTTTGAACACCCTGCGTGGCCTGTTTTTGGCCAGCAGAGTGCTGCAGGAGGCCAAAAATGGGTGGATGTTTTGGCCGGAAGAGGCACCATGGACCGGTCCTTTGATATTTCCAGGCCGGCCTCGTGGGCCAGATTTGAGCATCCTGCTGGCCGGATCCAGTCCACGGGCCTTGAGTTTGACACCTCTGCTCTAAAGAATATGATTATAAAAGCTCAGTCTACCATAATACCACTGAAGAAGAAAAAGTAGAAATCCAAGAAGATGGATTACATCCCAGTGCTCTGAAGGAACTGGCAGAACCATTGTATTATATCTTTCAAAGATCTTGGAGTACTGGGGAAGTACCAGAGGACTGAAAAAGAGCTGATGTGATCCACATTTTCAAAAAAGGGAAAAAAACCTGATCCAGGAAACTACAGACCAATCAGCCTGACATTAATATCTGGGAAGATCCTGGAAAAGATAATCAAGCAACAGATTTGCAAGCACCTAGAGACAAACAAAGTTATAACCAAAAGCGCATATGGGTTTATCAAAAACCGATGATGCCAAACAAATCTTATTTCATTCTTTGACAAAGTGACTAAACTAGAGGACCAGCGAAATGCTGTGGACATAGTATAGCAATAGCAATAGCATTTAGACTTATATACCGTTTCACAGTGCTTTACAACCCTTTCTAAGTGGTTTACAGAATCAACATATTGCCCCCAACAATCTGGGTCTTCATTTTACTGACCTTGGAAGGATGGAAGACTGAGTCAGTATACTTAGATTTCAGAAAAGTATTCGACAAAGTAGACTACAACCTACTTCTTAGTAAGTTAGAAAAATATGAGATAGACATCACCACCAGATGGATTTGTAACTGGTTGTAAATTGCTCTCAACATGTAGTCCTTAATGGAATTACATCTACATGGAAGGAAGGAAGCAGTGGGGTGCCCCAAGATTCTGTTTTAGGCCCAGTACTCTTTAATTTCTTCATAAACAATCTAGATGAGGGAACAGAAGGAAAACTCATCAAATTTTCAGATGACACCAAATTAGCAGGAATAAACAAGACCCAAGAAGATAGGCTCAAGATCTAGATGGATCTCGGCAGACTTGAACACTGAGCCCTATCTAACAAAATGAAATTCAATGTGGAGAAAAGTAAGGTTTTACACTTAGGCAAGAAAATAAAAATAAAATGTACAGGTAGAAACTTGAAGCTTGGCTCAATAGCAGTAATTGTGTGAGGGATCTTTGAGTCCTAGTGGACAATGACTTAAATATGAGCCAACAATATCCTGCAGCTGCCAAAAAAGCCAATGCAATCCTTGGCTGCATCAACAGAGGGATAGAATCAAAATCGTGAGAAGTTATATCGCTGCTTTATAATGCCTTAGTAAAACCACACTTGGAATACTATATCCAAGTTTGGTCTCTGCAATATAAAAAAGATGTTGAGACTCTGGAATGAGTGGAGAGGAAAGTGCCAAAGATGGTTGGGGAGCTGAAGGCTAAAACATATTAAGAATGGTTGCAGGAATTGGGTATGACTAGTCTAGTTAAAAAGAAGAACTAGGGGGTTCCAATATTTGAGGGGCTGCCACAAAGAGGGTCAACCTATTTTCCAAAGCACCAGAAGGCAAGGCAAGAATAAGTGGATGGAAACTGAACAAAGAAGCAACTAAGAACTAAGGAGAAGTTTCCTGACAGTAAGAACAATCAGTCAGAAGAACAGCTTGTCTTCAGAAGTTGTGTGTGTTCCAACAGTGGAGGCTTTTAAGAAGGGACTTTGTCTAATATGGTATAGGGTCTCCTGTTTAAGCAGGGGGTTGGACCAGAAGACCTCCATGGTCCCTTCCAACTCTACTATTCTCTGTTTTCTTGGCAAAGTTTTTCAGAAGTGGTTTGCCATTGTGCCTTCCTAGGGATGAGAAAAAGTGACGGGCACAAGGTCACCTTACTAAAACGACAGCCGCAGAGATTTAAAATGCTTTCTCCAAACTGAAATCTCTCAGCTACAATACTGCACTGCTGGCAACAACCGAATAAAGAAAAGATGGTATCCAGAGTTGTTATAAGTCTCATAATATAATTTTCTAGTAGTTTTAGAATGAAATGTACTAAACGTGTATTCTGCAATCCTTGCAGAATCCAGAAAATGGTGACAAACGATTTACACAACTTTGATCTGCCTGCCTTTTTCTCACCAACACAAGGACAGAGAAATGAGGCTCTGAGCCAAAAACTTTTAGGCTTCCCAGCAACATCTACAAGTCAATAAATAAACTAATCTGAACAGAGTACACTGAAGAGTGAAGGAAGGCTGATGAAATATACATATTTGGAGAATGTGAAATTTCAGTTGCAATGTACTTAGCTCTTTTAGAGAATTTAGCTTTCTTACCATTTTGGTTTATTTAAAAAATCCTTTAATTGTGGGTCCCAATATCAGAGAGCACCAATTTCATGTAGTGAATCAAATTGAAGGGGGGTGAAATTTAAGTTCAAATTCCTAACCATTCCTAAGGTTCCTAAGAACTACTTGTCAGTTTGTGATAAGGCTGCAATTGCTGGAGAGGGAACTTTGTGAAATGTTATTTAGGAATAAGTCCCAGAGACATCCACCTCCCCTGGCCCAGCCAGCCCATTCCACAACAGCAGATGAGCAAATACCAAAGTATTGGACCATACAAAACTCCTTTTTAAGGATATTCAAAGGCTGATTTATGGAAAAAATCAGAACACAATAAAAAGAAAACTGCAAAGAATATGTCCTACAAACTGCTTCATTGCTCACTGTGTATGACTGAATGATTCTTTCTTGCTACCAAGCAGAGGCTGCTTCACATAATCAAAGCAGTCCGTTTCAGAACTGAAGCAAACAAGAGTTTGGCAGGAAAATTTGCAAAATGGTTTAACCGAGGGATCATTACATTTTTTCTCTATAACTGAGACAGCATATTATTTGAACCCAAGAATCTGCAAAAAGATTTAAGTTAAAGCTCATTGCAAATGCTTGAAGAAAACATAAGAGAGCTGGGAAAATGATTATCAGTACCTGTATTGTACTTCATAAATAAATAGAAATATTTCTTAGACAGGAAACAATGCAAGAAATAACTCCTTGCAAGTAGGAAACTGGAGGGAAAGGGCATAAAAGATGAAAGTGGTTGTCAAAGAAATATTTGGAAGGTATTCTGGAACAATAGGAAACTCTGCTGAATCTAAAGAGAGAATGTGACGGATCCCTATTACAGGAGAAAAAATTAAGATAGTTGATAATTCCTTATTATGAAAAACTGAAGCACAAAACAAGCCTGGATACAAGAAACGCACCTGACACTCATCAGAGCCATTAAGAGTTATCCTTCCCTGTTTGCCATGTGGGGATGAATGATACAATCCGGACTAACTACTATCACATCATCTTGGACTTTGAAGTTATAACAAGATCGAGAATTTGCAATAATAGATGGTATTCTGTCTGCCCTTGTCATTCATGAAAGAAGCGTAGAAAGAATATATATATTGTAGGCCAACCGCTGTTTACAAAAATAATATCAGTGAGAGATTTAGCATCTGAAACTATTTTATGTTTCTGGATGAAGGATTACTGATGGGAGACAGACATTTTTCTTAAGAACTGTGAAAATCTATTTGGCCAAAGCAGAGTAAAGTTAAGCAATACTGAAACTTTGAAACTGAAACTGTTTGAAACTGAAAGTTTCAAACTGAAACTTGCAGGGAAGAAGATGACAACATGAAATATTTTAAACCAGAGCTTAGGCACTCTAAGAGAAACTAAGAGACTAATTATATTAGAACAAGCCACATTTTATAAAACATGAGGAAAAGGTGGGGCCTAAAGCTCATATTGTTTACTGTTCACATGGTAAATGTTCCAAACACAGAAAATAGACAAGCTCTGAACTTGAAACAGAGGGGCAAAAATAATTTAATAGGAATAAAAAATATTTTATAGAATAGCCATGATTAGAACATAGTGACAACTTGATTAAAACAAGGATGCAATGTTAAAAAAAAACTATTAAAATAAGCATAGAAAAATAAAGCAATGAACAGAAATAAATAAGTAGAGCAAGTAGAGAAACACTAGCCTTGGCCTGTATTATTAATCACTCAAACAGATAACAAGGATTACATGGTCTCACTGGATGGCATCCTTTTCAAAGAGAAGAGAAACTGTTAGGAAAAGAGTTTGGGAGAACCGCTTGAGATTCTGCTGAAACCAACCTCCATTGCCATGATCCTATAGTTTGGATTCTGATCTCAACAATGAGAGAAGGCCCTGAATCCCATCAAAGCATCAGCAACATTACTGAGAACTGAAGGGCAGAGAAACAAAAGGAAGAAAGACAGTAATACAGAACAGATGAGGTTCTTTCATCATGAGATTCATTTTCGTAAAGAAAGATTCCAGGCAGGAGATAGGTTATAGCTCTTGAGAACTGAGAAAATGTGTTTGGAAGGTGCTTCAGAAAACTAATCCAGAGGGCTTTACATTGAATCCTCTGGGAGGAAGCAGACGAGGGCTCTGAAAAAAATACAATACTGCATATTGGAATGGAACTGATACACGGTAGTCAGACACAGGATGAGGAGGCACCCAATAATGAACATTCAAAACAGGAAAGAATAGGTCAAGCTTTTTACCCAAGTTTTCCAGTGACTCTGTACAAATATATGGAGTATGGAGAACAAACCAGACGAATTAGAAATCTTAATGCCGGAAGGCAGATTTACTGGGTGTTCCTGAAACCTGGTGGGATGAAACTTATGAGTGGAATGCCAGACTGAAGGGTGCAACTTACTCAAAATAAATAGTCCAGACACAAGGAGGAGTGTATTATATGGGAATCAAGTGTACACCAGAATGGGACTTTTCGGCTCGGTCTCTTCGCCTTGCCTGTTTCTCCTAACGCCTCTGCGTTATTAGCCACAAACTTTTCTCCTCGGCTGACCCGCCCCCTCTTTCACCCTGGCACATCGGCCACGGCTCCTCCATCCCAGTCCCTTAGCCGGGGCCCATTCGTCGAAGTACAGTTCGCGTCAGGCTTTTGGCCTCCCAGGACAATTCGCACCCAGCCAATCGGTGCAGAGACTTGGGGGCTTTGGGAGTGGAAGAGTGGGGGCTGCAGTTTAGAGGGAGGCTCAGAAGGGCCAACAACACTCCCCCCCTTTTGTCCAAAGTGCCTGAGACAAGGGCTGGTTCGCATCGCCACGAGCTGCTCGCCTTCAGTTTGGAGCCTCCCAAGGCGAGAAGAGTGGGGGGGTGGGGGGGAGAAAGAAAAAGAAAGAAAAGAAAAGGGAGAGAGAGAGAGAGAAAGGAAGGAAGGAAAAAAAGAAAGAAAGAAAGAAAGAAAGAAAGAAAGAAAGAAAGAAAGAAAGAAAGAAAGAAAGCCTGAGACAAGAGCTGGTTCGCATCTCTTTGCCACAAAGGATGGGGGGAGAGAGGGAGGCTGTAAAGGATGAGAGATCCATCACCCTGAATGGGAAGAGAAGAGCGGGGGGTGGGGGGAGAAAGAAAAAGAAAGAACAGAAAGAAAGGGGAGAGAGAAAAAGAAAGAAAGAGAAAGAAAGAAAGAGAAAGGAAGGAAGGAAGAGAAAGAAAGAACCCCCCCCCTTTGTCCAAAGTGCCTGAGACAAGGGCTGGTTCGCATCTCTATGCCACAAAGGATGTGGGGGAGCCCAGGGGGCCTGCTGGCCCCTGCCCTGAAGGAGAGCTGCCCGTTCATTCAGCCATTCTGGAGTCTGACTGTGGAGCTTTTTGTGTCCCCCTTTTATTCATAGGCTACATCGGGGAGGTCAGCTACTTCCACTGGCCATTGAGGAGGACAGGCTCAAAGCCAGGCTGCTTGCAAGGATGGAAATGAAGAGGAGTGAGGAGCAACACTAATTCCAATTGCTTATCCTTTTCTCTTTCTCTGCTCACATTCCTTTCCCCAAACATCCCTGGGAGTGCTAGAGCCCCCGGTCAGGGTGGACGGTCTTTCCCTGGAATTCAACAGGGAGCCTGGCTGGCATACTTGGTGGCCTTCTGGGCCTC
This sequence comes from Pantherophis guttatus, assembly GCF_059756535.1. Classification (NCBI taxonomy): domain Eukaryota; kingdom Metazoa; phylum Chordata; class Lepidosauria; order Squamata; family Colubridae; genus Pantherophis; species Pantherophis guttatus. The sequence continues at coordinate 98,411,305 of NC_142068.1, read as the reverse complement.
CCTCCAGCATGCCAGCTAGGCTTCCCACTGAAGTCCAGGGAAAGACCGGGCGCTCCACACCCTCGCAGGGAAGGGATCTTTGGCAAAGGATCGGAAGGACTCTAACTGCCCCATCACCACCGCTGTTATATAGCTTATCAAATGCACAGAGGTAATCATTAGAATCAAATTTTTTCCTTAGGAAATTAGGAGGGAAGCTGGCTCTTTAAGTTCTCCTGTTTGTTTATTCAGGAAGACCCATCGGCAGCGTTTCGGCAGGCAGGGTTTTCACGGGGCTCGTTAGAGCCCGTTATTTCCCCGACTGTCTTGCTGCAACGTCAAACCGGAAGTCCTTATGATTCTTGATGAATGTAACTTTCCTAGAAAGCTTCTGGAGCCTGGGGAGGGCAAAAAACAGGCCTTCTGGGCCCACTGGAAGTCAGGAAATGGACCATTTTTGGTCTCTGGAGGGCCTCCAGGGGGTGGGGAAGGCCATTTTTGCCATCCCCAGGCTCCTAGAAAGCCTCTGGAGCCTTTGGAGGGCGAAAAACGGGCCTACCGGACCCACCTTGCCATTGCGTGCCAAAAGGGGGGGTCGCATGCACATGTGTGTGGGGGCAGAGCACATTGAATTATGGATGTGGGCACACGCGTGCGTGACCCCCCCCCGCTCTTCCCACGCTTTTGGCACGCGACAGTAAAAAGGTTAGCTATCACTGGTATAGGGTCTCCTACCAGAGCAGGGGACTAGACTAGAAGACCTCCTTGGAGAAGACCTCCAAGGTCCTTTCCAACTCTTGTTGTTCTAAATTCATTAAACACAAAAGCTTGGTTATTGGCCTTATATTGGAGATACAATAAAATCAAGGGTGAAATGCTACCGGTTCGGTCCAGTTCGGACAAACTGGTAGTGATAAAAACTACCGGTTCAGGCATACTGGTAGTAAAAAATGCTTTTAAAAAGTAAAAAAAAAAAAAAGGTTTTGATGATCGTGCAACACAGCTGTGATTGTTGGAATCTCTTTTTTTACTTTTTTAAAGTATTTTTAAAATACCGTTTCGGGCGAATAGGTAGTAAAAAAATGCTTTAAAAAGTAAAAAAAAAAGTTGGCCACACCCACCCAGTCACATGACCCACCCCACCAAGCTACGCCTACAGAACCGGTAGCAAAAAAATTTGCATTTCACCACTGAATAAAATGCATATATTTTGGTTATACTCTTTTATAGTTGGATAGTATTATTATGATGGATCAGGTTTTTGGGAGGATATTAATATTTAAGATCAATTTAAGGATTCCTTCCTTTAAAAATATTATTTTAAGG